>NC_143044.1:52345000-52535000 GCF_057628025.1 Oncorhynchus mykiss | reverse complement strand
GTTTAAAGCGCTGGGCCAGTAACCCAAAGGTCAGGTCGCTGGTTCGAATGCCGTTCTGCCCATGAGCAAGGCAGTTAACCCTCAACAACAACTGCTCCCCGGGCGCTGATGACGTGGATGTCCATTAAGGCAAACCCCTGCACCTCTCTGATTCAGAGGAGTTGGGTTAAATGACTCCTTCACCTCTCTGATTCAGAGGGGTTGGGTTAAATGACTCCTGCACCTCTCTGATTCAGAGGGGTTGGGTTAAATGACTCCTTCACCTCTCTGATTCAGAGGGGTTGGGTTAAATGACTCCTGCACCTCTCTGATTCAGATGGGTTGGGTTAAATGACTCCTGCACCTCTCTGATTCAGATGGGTTGGGTTAAATGACTCCTGCACCTCTCTGATTCAGATGGGTTGGGTTAAATGACTCCTGCACCTCTCTGATTCAGAGGAGTTGGGTTAAATGACTCCTGCACCTCTCTGATTCAGAGGAGTTGGGTTAAATGACTCCTGCACCTCTCTGATTCAGAGGGGTTTGGGTTAAATGACTCCTGCACCTCTCTGATTCAGAGGGGTTGGGTTAAATGACTCCTGCACCTCTCTGATTCAGAGGGGTTGGGTTAAATGACTCCTGCACCTCTCTGATTCAGAGGGGTTGGGTTAAATGACTCCTGCACCTCTCTGATTCAGAGGGGTTGGGTTAAATGACTCCTGCACCTCTCTGATTCAGAGGGGTTGGGTTAAATGACTCCTGCACCTCTCTGATTCAGAGGAGTTGGGTTAAATGACTCCTGCACCTCTCTGATTCAGATGGGTTGGGTTAAATGACTCCTGCACCTCTCTGATTCAGAGGAGTTGGGTTAAATGACTCCTGTACCTCTGATTCAGAGGGGTTAAATGACTCCTGCACCTCTCTGATTCAGAGGGGTTAAATGACTCCTGCACCTCTCTGATTCAGAGGGGTTAAATGACTCCTTTAACCCCTCTGACGTTTCAGTTGAAGACATTCAGCTGGACATTACTCTGTTCTTGTAGTCTTTTTTCACATCAGTACTTCTTGTTTTTAAAATGTGCTTTCTTCCTGTCAGTGGGCACTTTCGAGTGTTTTGACAAAGACTATCAATGTCACAAATGGCACCCTATTCCCTATATAGTGCACTACTTTTGAAAAGGGCCCATAGGGAATAGGGTACCATTTGGGAAGGAGAGAAAGGACTATTAAAATCCTGAAACCAAGTGTGTCTGTCGCATCAGCAACACGCATCACTTCCTCCGAGGTATTGATCATTACAGAGTCCCCACTTTAAAAAAATAAGAAATGGCACACTATTCCCTATTTCGTGCACTACGTTTGACCAGGGCCCATAGGGCTCTGTAGTGAAGTATTTAGGGAATAGGGTGCCATTTGGGACAAACCCAGTGTCTTGGGTTTAGCCATGCTTCTCTGACAGATACTAGGGCGACCACTTTTATTGCTTCTGAAACAATACTTTTAGCTTGTAAAATATAATGGAGTGTAAGAACACATAGCAAGGACACATTGCAGTGAGGTGGTGCCGGTACATACGCTGTTTAGTGTATTGTGTGTGTGTGTGTGTGTGTGTGTGTGTGAGTGTGTGTGTGAGTGCGTGAGTGAGTGCGCGTGTGTGTGAGTGTGTGTGTGTGTGTGTGAGTGTGTGAGTGAGTGCGTGTGTGATACATATTCCTGTTAAGCCATCTTGGCAGGTGCAGCATTAAGGCAGTAGATAATGCGTATGCCAACCCCTGCCAGTCTAAAACATTACTGTAAGGCCATCCGCTGCGGCGTGTAATTTGCCCTTCAGACGTGGAGCCAGAGCTGGGTAGAGGACTAGAGAGGAGTGGCGGAGGAGGCTGGAGCTCACTGTAGGGTTGCTCTTTCATTTACATAACAAAATCACTCATGATCGTTCACTCTGACACACGTCAAGAATAAGTGCAAGGGGAGTAATGAAGTTGTTGGTTATTGATATGGTCGCCTGAACCTCCACGGGATAATCGCTCAGACTAAGATAATGTTTTACATTTTAGGTGTGATGGTTAGATGTGTGATGGGTCGTTTGGACATGTGCAAATATTTTAGTTACATTTTGATGAATGCATGTATCACTTTACGATCATTGTTCACTGTCTGTACCCTGTATAACTGGACCAATCTAGTTTGTTGTTGATGTGGACACCAAGGAATTTAAAGCTCTCAACCTGCTCCAGGGGACGTGCTCGGTGCTCCTTTTCCTGTAGTCCACAATCATCTCCTTCGTCTTGGTTATGTTGAGGGATAGGTTGTTATTCTGGCACCACCCGACCAGGTCTCTGACCTCCTCCCTATAGGCTTTACCGGATTTACCAAAATGGAGGGCAAGGGAGAGCTTTGTACGCGTCTCTGTGTGTGGAGTACAGGTGATCTAGAATAGTTTTTTCCCTCTAGTTGCACATTTAACATGTTGATAGAGATTTGGTAGAACTGATTTAAGTTTCGCTGCATTGAAGTCTCCGGCCACTAGGAGCGCCGCCTCTGGGTGAGTGGTTTCCTGTTTGCTTATTTCCTTATACAGCTGACTGAGTGAGGTCTTAGTGCCAGCATCTGTCTGTGGTGGTAAATAAACAGCCACGAAAAGTATAGCTGAGAACTCTCTAGGCAAGTAGTGTGGCCTGCAGTTTATCACAATATACTCTACTTCAGGCGAGCAAAATCTAGAGACTTCCTTAGATTTCGTGCACCAGCTGTTGTTTACAAATATGCACAGACCGCCCCCCCTCGTCTTCCCGGAGTGTGCTGTTCTATCCTGCCGGTGCAGAGTGTATCCCGCTAGCTGAATATCTATGTCGTCATTCAGCCACGATTCCGTGAAGCATAGGATATTTTCAGAAATGGTGCCGGAGGAGATGGCCGCCGTTTTACGGTCTCCTAACCAATTGTGCTATTATGTGTTGTTTTTTTTTACATCACAACACTGTTCACTGTCTGTACCCTGCATAACATCACAACACTGTTCACTGTCTGTACCCTGTATAACATCACAACACTGTTCACTGTCTGTACCCTGCATAACATCACTGTCTGTACCCTGCATAACATCACAACACTGTTCACTGTCTGTACCCTGCATAACATCACAACACTGTTCACTGTCTGTACCCCGTATAACATCACAACACTGTTCACTGTCTGTACCCTGCATAACATCACAACACTGTTCACTGTCTGTACCCTGCATAACATCACAACACTGTTCACTGTCTGTACCCTGTATAACATCACATCACTGTCTGTACCCTGCATAACATCACAACACTGTTCACTGTCTGTACCCTGTATAACATCACAACACTGTTCACTGTCTGTACCCTGTATAACATCACATCACTGTCTGTACCCTGTATAACATCACAACACTGTCTGTACCCTGTATAACATCACAACACTGTCTGTACCCTGCATAACATCACAACACTGTTCACTGTCTGTACCCTGTATAACATCACAACACTGTTCACTGTCTGTACCCTGTATAACATCACATCACTGTCTGTACCCTGTATAACATCACAACACTGTCTGTACCCTGTATAACATCACAACACTGTCTGTACCCTGTATAACATCACAACACTGTTCACTGTCTGTACCCTGCATAACATCACAACACTGTTCACTGTCTGTACCCTGTATAACATCACATCACTGTCTGTACCCTGTATAACATCACAACACTGTCTGTACCCTGTATAACATCACAACACTGTCTGTACCCTGCATAACATCACAACACTGTCTGTACCCTGCATAACATCACAACACTGTTCACTGTCTGTACCCTGCATAACATCACAACACTGTTCACTGTCTGTACCCTGTATAACATCACAACACTGTTCACTGTCTGTACCCTGTATAACATCACATCACTGTCTGTACCCTGTATAACATCACAACACTGTCTGTACCCTGTATAACATCACATCACTGTCTGTACCCTGTATAACATCACAACACTGTCTGTACCCTGTATAACATCACAACACTGTTCACTGTCTGTACCCTGTATAACATCACATCACTGTCTGTACCCTGTATAACATCACAACACTGTCTGTACCCTGTATAACATCACAACACTGTTCACTGTCTGTACCCTGTATAACATCACAACACTGTTAACTGTCTATACTCTGTATAACATCACAACACTGTTCACTGTCTGTACCCTGTATAACATCACAACACTGTTCACTGTCTGTACCCTGTATAACATCACATCACTGTCTGTACCCTGTATAACATCACAACACTGTCTGTACCCTGTATAACATCACAACACTGTCTGTACCCTGTATAACATCACAACACTGTCTGTACCCTGTATAACATCACAACACTGTCTGTACCCTGTATAACATCACATCACTGTCTGTACCCTGCATAACATCACAACACTGTTCACTGTCTGTACCCTGTATAACATCACAACACTGTCTGTACCCTGTATAACATCACAACACCGTTCACTGTCTGTACCCTGCATAGCATCACAACACTGTTCACTGTCTGTACCCTGTATAACATCACAACACTGTCTGTACCCTGTATAACATCACAACACCGTTCACTGTCTGTACCCTGCATAGCATCACAACACTGTTCACTGTCTGTACCCTGCATAACATCACAACACTGTTCACTGTCTGTACCCTGTATAACATCACATCACTGTCTGTACCCTGTATAACATCACAACACTGTTCACTGTCTGTACCCTGTATAACATCACAACACTGTTAACTGTCTATACTCTGTATAACATCACAACACTGTTCACTGTCTGTACCCTGCATAACATCACAACACTGTTCACTGTCTGTACCCTGTATAACATCACAACACTGTTCACTGTCTGTACACTGCATAACATCACAACACTGTTCACTGTCTGTACCCTGTATAACATCACAACACTGTTCACTGTCTGTACCCTGTATAACATCACATCACTGTCTGTACCCTGTATAACATCACAACACTGTTCACTGTCTGTACCCTGTATAACATCACATCACTGTTCACTCTCTGTACCCTGTATAACATCACAACACTGTTAACTGTCTATACTCTGTATAACATCACAACACTGTTCACTGTCTGTACCCTGTATAACATCACAACACTGTTCACTGTCTGTACCCTGCCTAACATCACAACACTGTTCACTGTCTGTACCCTGCCTAACATCACAACACTGTTCACTGTCTGTACCCTGCCTAACATCACAACACTGTTCACTGTCTGTACCCTGCCTAACATCACAACACTGTTCACTGTCTGTACCCTGCCTAACATCACAACACTGTTCACTGTCTGTACCCTGTATAACATCACAACACTGTCTGTACCCTGTATAACATCACAACACTGTTCACTGTCTGTACCCTGCATAATTTACTCACTGCCCATGCAGTATTCTATGCAGGGTTATTTTTATGATACAAGCTTCACTATCGTGAAGCAACTTGAACTTTAACCCCATAGCTAAACACTCAAAACTTCATGCAATATCCAAACTGCCTCTGGAAGAAACATGTCGTGTATTGCAGATGGAAATAGATCCCTGAAAACCAAATCTATTCTTGACAATCTATTCTTAATGTTCCGTCGTTTAGAAAAAGAGAGACGATCACTATGATGACTCAGACAGGAAACGGCCTGATGAATATCTAACATGTACTCAATATCGCCTCTTAACTGATTCTAACTGAACTACCAAGCAAGATGTATGATATATTTCAATCTATATTGATAAACTGAACAATTCTGTCACGAATTGTTGAAAAACAAATCTAAAAAATATTAGAAATGTCATTTTTTTTATCATCAACAACTTACTCCATAAATGTACTGTACAGATGTAGGGTCTTAATTTAAGACAGTTTGCTACAGCAGGAAAATAATCCTGCAGCAACAAGACATGTGAATAATTATTATTATTATTATTATTATGTGGATTATACGGTTTTGTAGGGGTTGATAAATTATTCGTAAGGGGAAATCTAATTTTAAAGTGGAAATTACAAACTACAGAAGCCTTTTTAAACCTCAAACACAATACAAGTTTTAAATGTCCTGAATTGCAGGTTCTCCTGCAACAGGGTGATCAAATTAAGATCCTACATTTGTAATCTGTCGTGTTTGAAAGGTAACATGTGTCCATGGGGAATGACCTTTTTCACAAATACATGTGACGTTCTGTCCATTCCCAGTCTCAGTGCAGGTCACCGTGCGTTCTTGGCATGTTCCTAGTGAGCAGAGGTCCATATCCACAGAACAATCTTCCCCTTGAAACCCTGCAACACCCAAACACACATACACACCATACACACATAGAAATGAGACAGTTTCTTCCATCAAACAGACAATACAAGATACCTGAGGACAAAATGAAATAAAAATACAGCACTTAGCAATATGAACTCAATAAAGAACATGACATGGAACACACTGTGCACCACATGCTCTGCTTGGAGACAATTTCCTTCAAATGTCCTTGTTAAGCTACGTCTAGCCATTAGGTAAAGAAGAATGTACTACTCTGAAAAGTGGGACAATTTCCTTTCCATGAGGAAGCCAAGCCACTGTAACGTTAGGAATTCACAAAATATATTTTTAAAACACATTTATGGCTGTTTTATGTTTTATTAGTTAAAGCCATCCTTTCTGTACTAGATTGACGTGAGTCATTGAGTCCTCTACCTGCTGCCCAGTATAGTAATAGAGTGAGTGAGGCATCGACATAAAGACCCATCCTGTCTCTCTCCCTACTGATCTATATCACATTTGTCTAGCGAAGCAGATGCCGCGCCTACATGTCATTGACAGCTGGGGCCACGTCGATAACTTTTTGTTCTGAATAAAACCCCAGCTGCCGTGTAACTGATACCTGGTCAATAATGCCAGTAAATAAGGCTGGCTAATATATCACAGCTCATAATGGAACAGAGTATGACCTTAATGAATGCCTGAATGGACCTAATTTACAATGTCAGCATCCCAAATGGCACCATATTCCCTATGTAGTGCACTACATTTCACCAGAGACCTATGGGCAATGAGTAGTGAGAAGTGCGCTTTGTAGGGAATAGGGAGCCATTTGAAACGCATGAAAAAAATCTCTCTCTGCTCCCAAATGGGTGCTCTGCGAGATAAAGATGTTGTCTAATTGGAAAACGTATCACAAATAGAAAGAGCCTACTGTAGTAAGAAGAAGATACAGACTGTGGCCTAATGTGTTTTCTGGACATTAAATAATCAATAGTAGCAGCTATCAAGTCAACAACATCTCACAATGTCACCTCACCGCTGCAAATGTTTGGCTTGAATTGGATTGAGTCTATTAGTAACACTTTGCTGAGGAGATAATGGAATCATTGTTAACATTTTACAAACTATAGGTAAATGATACACTTAGTGTTGTTTAACATGTGTAGTAGTGTTTACATGACGGCACACTGACAGCAGAAGACGGTTCACAACTAACTATCAAGGATTCATTACTTTCTCCAATCTTCCTCCAATTGCAGTGTTTGATTTACCATTTTGAAGCACTGAGTCTGTGTAAAAATAAAACAATTTTAAAAAATTTGTTGTTGACCGAAAAGAGATGGGGAGTCGAAATATTAACACTAGAACCAGCAGAACTTGAGACTTGAGACATACAAGCAGCAGCCATATTGATTTCCTATAAACCATTTTCATGGATAACCTAATAGAACTGAGACATTATATTCAAGGCCAAACGGATGTCACATCAGTTCAACTACCCTGAGTTGCTAACGGACAGCTACTGACTCCAACAAAGTATTTCACAAGTGTTTAATAACCAATTGTGCGTACAATTCACCTGGAGGTTAATGTTGCATGAAGGAATGTCACTCGTAGTGTGAGTCTCAAATTGCACCCTATTTCCCTACACAGTGTGCTACTTTTGAACAGAGCCCTACGCGTTCCTTTAGTGGCCCTGATAAAAGTAGTGACTTACAAAGGGAATAGTTTGGCATTTAGGACACAGACTTACAGTGCCCGCTGAAATCTCCAAATTGAACTACTTACTCCCTGTTCAGCTACCATTAGACTACTGTAGAGAATACAGCCACCTACCATGAGGTGACTACTGTAGAGAATACAGCCACCTACCCTGAGGTGACTACTGTAGAGAATACAGCCACCATTAGACTACTGTAGAAAATACAGCCACCATTAGACTACTGTAGAGAATACAGCCACCATTAGACTACTGTAGAGAATACAGACACCATTAGACTACTGTAGAGAATACAGCCACCTACCCTGAGGTGACTACTGTAGAGAATACAGCCACCATTAGACTACTGTAGAGAATACAGACACCATTAGACTACTGTAGAGAATACAGCCACCATTAGACTACTGTAGAGAATACAGCCACCATTAGACTACTGTAGATAATACAGCCACCATTAGACTACTGTAGAGAATACAGACACCATTAGACTACTGTAGAGAATACAGCCACCATTAGACTACTGTAGAGAATACAGCTCACAGCAACCACTAGACTACTGTAGAGAATACAGCCACCATTAGACTACTGTAGATAATACAGCCACCATTAGACTACTGTAGAGAATACAGCCACCATTAGACTACTGTAGATAATACAGCCACCATTAGACTACTGTAGATAATAGAGCCACCATTAGACTACTGTAGAGAATACAGCCACCATAAGACTACTGTAGAGAATACAGCCACCATTAGACTACTGTAGAGAATACAGCCACCATTAGACTACTGTAGAGAATACAGCCACCATTAGACTACTGTAGAAAATACAGCCACCATTAGACTACTGTAGATAATACAGCCACCATTAGACTACTGTAGAGAATACAGACACCATTAGACTACTGTAGAGAATACAGCCACCATTAGACTACTGTAGAGAATACAGCTCACAGCAACCACTAGACTACTGTAGAGAATACAGCCACCATTAGACTACTGTAGATAATACAGCCACCATTAGACTACTGTAGAGAATACAGACACCATTAGACTACTGTAGAGAATACAGCCACCATTAGACTACTGTAGAGAATACAGCTCACAGCAACCACTAGACTACTGGAGAGAATACAGCCACCATTAGACTACTGTAGATAATACAGCCACCATTAGACTACTGTAGAGAATACAGCCACCATTAGACTACTGTAGATAATACAGCCACCATTAGACTACTGTAGATAATAGAGCCACCATTAGACTACTGTAGAGAATACAGCCACCATTAGACTACTGTAGAGAATACAGCCACCATTAGACTACTGTAGAGAATACAGCCACCATTAGACTACTGTAGATAATACAGCCACCATTAGACTACTGTAGATAATACAGCCACCATTAGACTACTGTAGAGAATACAGACACCATTAGACTACTGTAGAGAATACAGCCACCATTAGACTACTGTAGAGAATACAGCTCACAGCAACCACTAGACTACTGTAGAGAATACAGCCACCATTAGACTACTGTAGATAATACAGCCACCATTAGACTACTGTAGAGAATACAGCCACCATTAGACTACTGTAGAGAATAGAGCCACCATTAGACTACTGTAGAGAATACAGACACCATTAGACTACTGTAGAGAATACAGACACCATTAGACTACTGTAGAGAATACAGCTACCATTAGACTACTGTAGAGAATACAGCCACCATTAGACTACTGTAGATAATACAGCCACCATTAGACTACTGTAGATAATACAGCCACCATTAGACTACTGTAGAGAATACAGCCACCATTAGACTACTGTAGAGAATACAGCCCACAGCCACTATTAGACTACTGTAGGGAATACAGCCACTATTAGACTACTGTAGAGAATACAGCCACCATTAGACTACTGTAGAGAATACAGCCACCATTAGACTACTGTAGAGAATACAGACACCATTAGACTACTGTAGAGAATACAGCCACCATTAGACTACTGTAGAGAATACAGCCCACAGCCACTATTAGACTACTGTAGAGAATACAGCCACCATTAGACTACTGTAGAGAATACAGCCACCATTAGACTACTGTAGAGAATACAGCCACCATTAGACTACTGTAGAGAATACAGCCACCATTAGACTACTGTAGAGAATACAGCCACCATTAGACTACTGTAGAGAATACAGCCACCATTAGACTACTGTAGAGAATACAGCCACCATTAGACTCCTGTAGAGAATACAGCCACCATTAGACTACTGTAGATAATACAGCCACCATTAGACTACTGTAGAGAATACAGACACCATTAGACTACTGTAGAGAATACAGCCACCATTAGACTACTGTAGAGAATACAGACACCATTAGACTACTGTAGAGAATACAGACACCATTAGACTACTGTAGAGAATACAGACACCATTAGACTACATAAGACTTTATATAAAACAGCAAGTAACACCAAGAGCTACTAAAGAGAGAATGCTTCATCGTAAACATAGTTTTTATAACCCATTCAATCTTTCAATATATTCATATGTATTTTTGACATCAGCAGATGTCACAAAGTGCTTATACAGAAACCCAGCCTAAAACCCCATAGAGCAAGCAATGTAGACATAGAAGCACGGTGGCTAGGAAGAACTCCATAGAAAGGCAGCAACCTAGGAAGAAACCTTGAGAGGAACCACTAGTGCTGAGTGATTAACTGTCGGTCATTTTTTGTTTTTTTTAAACAACTAGTTAAAATTCAATTTTGTTTGTTTTTTTCTGTGAGCTCGATGTGCAGTTTCTGGAGAGATGAATCAGAGCTAGAAACGGAGACTGAGATAAGAGACAACCCGCGATCGAGAGGGACAGAAAAAGGTTGATTCACGAGCCTGAAAATACATGATCTAAGTGATTGATAGTTGGTATTCTGCATTCATAAAAATATGCCTTATTTACTTTGAAGAACTACTAAAATAGAGATTTTGTCAGATAGCATAGCCATCAGCTCTATGGAGATCTGATAAATGACTTGGAATGAATTAAATAATAATGAAGTCATCAAATAAAAGGATGGTTAATAAGTGATAAGCAGTAATGGGAAGTCACTACCATCATGGGACTTTTATTGATTATTTGATTCTGTGTTGATACAGCATTCAACCCACAATGCATAGTGCAATTAAAATGAATGTTCATTTTTTTAACCAAAATCCGTGATACTTAAAAAAATGTTTTTTTAACTGAAACGGCCTCAAAAAGCAATAATCTCTCAGCACTAGGAACCAGGCTCAGAGGGGTGGCCAGATCTCTTCTGGCTGTGCCGGTGGAGATTCTAAAAGAGCACATACCCATTAAGGCTGGATTGTTCTTCCAGATGTTCAAACGTTTATGGATGACCAGCAGGGTCAGATAATAATCACAGCTGTTATAGAGGATGCACCAGTCAGCCCGTCAGTTGGCTTTTCATAGCGGACCATTCAGAGGTCGAGACAGCAGGTGCGGTCGGTCGGGGGGGATAAAGGACTGAAGGAGAAAGTGCCACTGTGAATAACATGACATTTCCTCCGAATTGTTTTAAACCATATGTACAGAAAACTGTAATAAATGTCTTTATTATTATTGTATCACTGAATCATTGTATTGTTTGTTTATCTGTCAATTCATTCCGTAAGGCACCAACTCCAGTTTGACACGAAAATAAAATGTCATTCATTCACTCATTTTATTGTGTAAACAAAATTAATATATTATTGCATCTCATTTGAGTATCAAAGTAGGCCTCTTAGCACCCCTCTACAATAATCTCCTGAACCTGAACTCTTAGCACCCCTCTACAATAATCTCCTGAACCTGAACTCTTAGCACCCCTCTACAATAATCTCCTGAACCTGAACTCTCTTAGCAGCCCTCTACAATAATCTCCTGAACCTGAACTCTCTTAGCAGCCCTCTACAATAATCTCCTGAACCTGAACTCTCTTAGCACCCATATACAATAATCTCCTGAACCTGAACTCTCTTAGCACCCCGCTACAATAATCTCCTGAACCTGAACTCTCTTAGCACCCCTCTACAATAATCTCCTGAACCTGAACTCTCTTAGCAGCCCTCTACAATAATCTCCTGAACTTGAACTCTCTTAGCAGCCCTCTACAAAAATCTCCTGAACCTGAACTCTTAGCAGCCCTCTACAATAATCTCCTGAACCTGAACTCTCTTAGCACCCCTCTACAATAATCTCCTGAACCTGAACTCTCTTAGCAGCCCTCTACAATAATCTCCTGAACCTGAACTCTCTTAGCAGCCCTCTACAATAATCTCCTGAACCTGAACTCTCTTAGCAGCCCTGGTAATCAATCAACATGTGTATTGAAACTGAGGAATCCTAAAGCGGCTATCAGAGAAACTCAGAAAGTTTGTTCTTTATACAAATGGAGGAGGAACAATGATATGCAGAATTTATGCAGATATCCTGCCAGGATGAATAGGTAGAGAGAAATGACTCTAAGCAACATCAACCAGCAAACCACCCGAGACCAGCAAAAAGCATGTTTAAGCTTTTCTGCTGTATGTGCTTTGTCGAATCTCATTTGACAAATAATGAAGTGCAAGTTTCCGTACACATTCACCACACTGTCACAGTACAGCAGTAGAAGCTTGTACCAGCAGGCCTGGGTTCAAATACTATTTTAAATCATCCTAAATACTTAAAACTGTGATTGACTAAGCTTGCCTGTTGTGATGGAATCAAAAGAAAAGTACAGAAAGTGCAAAGCCCGTCCACCTGGCACTACTCCAGGTAGACTACACAACAAACACTCAACGTATAGGAAAGGCTTCAAACAGTACTTGAACCCATGTCTATGTATCAGTTCCCTGGATTAGGGAGGCACTATAGCACTATATTTCAAAGGTAGTGTACTATATAGGGAATAGGGTGCCATTTGGGACTCATACAATGCCTCAGATAACCACCTCAGATCACTCACTATAACATGAGAAATGACAACAACAATATTGCATGACGCTGATATATTAATGAAATATAAAAAGGGATAAATTGAAATGAATCTCCATGATTAAAATCACCCTGTAAAGAAACAGACGGCTGTCTATTTGCAAAAATCAAGACAAATATCACTGCATTACCAGTATGAGTTTAATGATCAATATGCCTGGAACACATTATCTGATCTCAAACGGCACCCTATTCATTGTGTAGTCCACTACTTGGTCAAAAGTAATGCACTATATACTGTAAGGGAGTAGAGTGCCATTTGGGACGAACCACCGTTGTGGGTAAATTCATTCTAAACCTCTGTAGCGGCAATGTGTTCACAAATGAATTCTTAACCTCTGTAGGTGGCAATATCATTCACAAAACACTATATTGTGCTTACAGAATTAAAATAAATAACTTAATTCAATACATTAAATAAATCTATGATTGTTACAAATTAGACTCCAGTACAGTGTTGATCAAGCCACTCAGACATCAGAAATCGTCTGTCAGAAACAGTCAATCTAAATGTATTATTTTATTTGGAAAGGAAAAAACAATGTGCTTGAAGAGGAGTGTGTATATGTAAATGTCAACAAGTGTCCCTGCACGACAAGGCCTGCGTCCCTGCACGACAAGGCCTGCGTCCCTACACGACAAGGCCTGCGTCCCTACACGACAAGGCCTGCGTCCCTGCACGACAAGGCCTGCGTCCCTGCACGACACGGCCTGCGTCCCTGCACGACAAGGCCTGCGTCCCTACACGACAAGGCCTGCGTCCCTACACGACAAGGCCTGCGACCCGACACGACACGGCCTGCGTCCCTGCACGACAAGGCCTGCGTCCCTACACGACAAGGCCTGCGTCCCTACACGACAAGGCCTGCGTCCCTACACGACAAGGCCTGCGTCCCTACACGACAAGGCCTGCGTCCCTACACGACAAGGCCTGCGTCCCTACACGACAAGGCCTGCGTCCCTACACGACAAGGCCTGCGTCCCTACAGGACAAGGCCTGCGTCCCTACACGACAAGGCCTGCGTCCCTACACGACAAGGCCTGCGTCCCTACACGACAAGGCCTGCGTCCCTACACGACAAAGCCTGCGTCCCTACGCGACAAGGCCTGCGTCCCTACGCGACAAGGCCTGCGTCCCTACGCGACAAGGCCTGCGTCCCTACGCGACAAGGCCTGCGTCCCTACGCGACAAGGCCTGCGTCCCTACGCGACAAGGCCTGCGTCCCTACACGACAAGGCCTGCGTCCCTACACGACAAGGCCTGCGTCCCTACACGACAAGGCCTGCGTCCCTACACGACAAGGCCTGCGTCCCTGCAAGACAAGGCCTGCGTCCCTACATGACAAGGCCTGCGTCCCTACAAGACAAGGCCTGCGTCCCTACATGACAAGGGCTGTGTCCCAAATGGCACCCTATTCCCTGTTTATTTCCTATTGGCCCTAGTCAAAAGTATTGAGTATTAAAAGTATCTTATTATAACTGTAGAATAAGAGTCCTCGCCAGCTGACCAGCAATATTCAAAAGACAACATAGATGCAGTGGAAGATGGTAAAAAATCTATTTAAATTGCAAATGGGGCCCTCATGCCGTACATCAAAATAACATTAGTGTATCTCAGGTCTGTTTGGCTTTCTTACTCTGTTGACCATTAAAAACACCCAGACATTATGGCTGCTCTCATCTGTTTGGATGAATTTCATATGATTGTTTTCTACTGAGGCTTGTAAAATGTAAACACCTTTCTGAAAATGACTATATTATTGCAGCATGAGGCATGTACATTATAAAGAACTTGATACCGTGCATCTGTGACGCACAGGTGTGTCTTCTTAAGTATGTGTGTATTTAATTGGTCTGTAAAGCATGGATGAAGGCATAGAAGCTAGAATGGTTTGTATAGCATGGATGAAGGTGTAGAAGCTGAAATGGTTTGTAAAGCATGGATGAAGGTGTAGAAGCTGAAATGGCTTGTAAAGCATGGATGAAGGTGTAGAAGCTGAAATGGTTTGTAAAGCATGGATGAAGGTGTAGAAGCTGAAATGGTTTGTAAAGCATGGATGAAGGTATGGAAGCTAGAATGGTTTGTATAGCATGGATGAAGGTGTAGAAGCTGAAATGGCTTGTAAAGCATGACTGAAGGCATAGATGCTGAAATGGTCTGTAAAAGATGGATGAAGGTGTAGAAGCTAGAATGGTTTGTAAAGCATGGATGAAGGTGTAGAAGCTGAAATGGCTTGTAAAGCATGACTGAAGGCATAGATGCTGAAATGGTCTGTAAAAGATGGATGAAGGTGTAGAAGCTAGAATGGTTTGTAAAGCATGGATGAAGTTGTAGAAGCTGAAATGGTCTGTAAAGCATGACTGAAGGCGTAGATGCTGAAATGGTCTGTGAAGCATGGATGAAGGTGTAGAAGCTGAAATGGTTTGTAAAGCATGGATGAAGGTGTAGATGCTGAAATGGCTTGTAAAGCATGGATGAAGGTGTAGAAGCTAGAATGGTTTGTAAAGCATGGATGATGGTGTAGAAGCTGAAATGGTTTGTAAAGCATGGATGAAGGTGTAGAAGCTGAAATGGTTTGTAAAGCATGGATGATGGTGTAGAAGCTGAAATGGTTTGTAAAGCATGGATGAAGGTGTAGAAGCTGAAATGGTTTGTAAAGCATGGATGATGGTGTAGAAGCTGAAATGGTTTGTAAAGCATGGATGATGGTGTAGAAGCTGAAATGGTTTGTAAAGCATGGATGAAGGTGTAGAAGCTGAAATGGCTTGTAAAGCATGACTGAAGGCATAGATGCTGAAATGGTTCGTAAAGCATAGATGAAGGTGTAGAAGCTAGAATGGTTTGTAAAGCATGGATGATGGTGTAGAAGCTGAAATGGTTTGTAAAGCATGGATGAAGGTGTAGAAGCTGAAATGGTTTGTAAAGCATGGATGATGGTGTAGAAGCTGAAATGGTTTGTAAAGCATGGATGAAGGTGTAGAAGCTGAAATGGTTTGTAAAGCATGGATGAAGGTGTAGAAGATGAAATGGTTTGTAAAGCGTGGATGATGGTGTAGAAGCTGAAATGGTTTGTAAAGCATGGATGATGGTGTAGAAGCTGAAATGGTTTGTAAAGCATGGATGAAGGTGTAGAAGCTGAAATGGTTTGTAAAGCGTGGATGATGGTGTAGAAGCTGAAATGGTTTGTAAAGCATGGGTGAAGGTGTAGAAGCTAGAATGGTTTGTAAAGCATGGATGAAGGTGTAGAAGCTAGAATGGTTTGTAAAGCATGGATGATGGTGTAGAAGCTGAAATGGTTTGTAAAGCATGGATGATGGTGTAGAAGCTAGAATGTTTGTAAAGCATGGATGAAGGTGTAGAAGCTGAAATGGCTTGTAAAGCATGGATGAAGGTGTAGAAATTGAAATGTGGGCTTGTTTTGTTGAGTACTTTCACCTTCTGTATTCTTTCAAGCATGAATTCAATGCAGCACATTCTCAGCCTCCTTGGTTTAAACATTTGTATAGTTTGTGGGTGAGTACATTTTGAACTCTGTAGATATATATATTTTTTAATCTCCAGCACCAGCCACCATTCATTCTAGTCCCTCAAACTCCCTCAATTTAAATGATAAAGAAACGCCTTGAACCCTTTTGGAAAAGCATAACGTCGATTTGTCCTTGTTCCCTGAAATCCCACAAAAGTATAAGTATATCCATGTTGTTTTTTTTTACATTTGGAGATAGCACAATAGAGATGCTGAAGGAGATAGACATCGGAAGTATGGTTGTGAAAATTGTGTTAACCTTGCAGACACCCTTTTTCTGTTACATTTGTTCCATCTATGAAGTAAACATCGCAAGTCACTTATTTAATTCAATTCCCCGGAAAACGCAAACCAGATTAAAACACACCTTAGTCTCTGAATCTGCCGTAGAAATCTGAGCAATAATGGATGTTTTACTGTTTTACTGGGGGTCTGCTTTCCCTCCACTTCAACTTCCTCTAAATGACAGAGAAGTTTGTTTCATACATTTTCAACCGAAAAATTTACGATGATGTATTTCACTTCCGTGTTTTATTGTCACGCAATAACATTAGGAGATTAGTGATCGGGGGTTGCGGGTACTGCACATTGGGCTAAATTGAATGATCTTTTTACATGTGCAATGCATGTAGAAAGTGTATACTAACAACATTGTCTGTTGGTGTTTATATCATATTAGGGTCAATAATGTACATCTGGGAAATGTATTGTGTCATTGTTAAACATTTCTTGTAACCTTCATTTAAACAGAAAGTGGCCATTCTATTGTATATTCACTCCATTGTACGGATGCAAGGATACCAATAATATCAGAGCGAAACTTTAAACGCGGCATGATTTCTATACCACTAAACATACCAACTATTTCCAACATTCATGTCATCATAAAGATCCTGTAATTAATTCAATTATAGAATAGATGATATTCAATTATAGGATCTGTATGCATTTATTGGCCAAATGTTTCATTGTAACATATACGGTGCATTCGAAAAGTACTCAGACCACTTGACCTTTTCCACATTTTGTTACGTTTCAGCCTTATTCTAAATTTGATAAAATAGTTTTTTTTCCCACCTTATCAATCTACACACAATATCCCATAATGACTAAGCAAAAACAGGTTTTTGCAAATGTATAAAAAATAAAAACTGAAATTATCTATATACATAAGTATACAGACCCTTCACTCAGTACATTGTTGAAGAACCTTTGGCAGCGATTACAGCCTCGATTCTTCTTGGGGATGATGGGGCCTCTCAAGAACATTCAGGGACTTGTCCCGAAGCCACTGCATTGTCTTGGCTGTGTGCTTAGGGTCATTGTCCTGTTAGAAGGTGAACCTTCTGAGGTCCTGAGCGCTCTGCAGCAGGTTTTTAAGAATCTCTCTGTACTTTGCTCCATTTATCTTTCCCTCTGCTGACTAGTCTCCCAGTCCCTGCCGCTGAAAAACATACCCACAGCATGACGCTGCCACCACCATGCTTCACCATAGGAATGGGGCCAGGTTTCCTCCTGACATGACGCTTGGCATTCAGGCCAAAGAGTTCAATCTTGGTCTTATCTCATAGCCTGAGAGTCTTTTAGGTGCATTTTGGCAAACTCCAAGCAGGCTGTCGTGCCTTTTACTGAGGAGTGGCTTCCGTCTGTCCACTCTACCATAAAGGCCTGATTAGTGGAGTGCTGCAGAAATGGTTGACCTTCTGGAAGGTTCTTCCATCTCCCCAGAGGAACTCTGGAGCTCTGTCAGAGTGACCATCAGGTTCTTAGTCACATCCCTGACCAAGGCCCTTTTCCCCTGTTTTCTCAGTTTGGCCAAGTGGCCAGCTCTAGCAAGAGTCTTGGTGGTTCCAAACGTATTCCATTTAAGAATGATGGCAGCCAATGTGTCTTTAGGGACCTTCAATGCTGCAGAAATGTGTTGGTACCCTTCCACAGATCTGTGCCTCAACATGATCCTGTCTCAGAGCTCTAGAGACAATTCCTTCGACCTCATGGCTTGGTTTATGCTCTGACATGCACTGTCAACTGTGGGACCTTATATAGGCAGGTGTGTGCACCTTTTTTAACCTTTATTTAACCTGGCAAGTCAGTTAAGAACTAATTCTTATTTTCAATGACGGCCTAGAAACAGTGGGTTAACTGCCTGTTCAGGGGCTGAATGACAGTTGAATTTACCACAGGTGGACTCCATTCAAGTTGTAGAAACATCAATGATAACAGGATGCACCTGAGCTTAATTTTGAGTCTCATAGCAAAGGGTCTGAGTACTTACGTAAATAAGGTATTTCTGTTTTTATTTTTTTTATCCATTTTAGAATAAGACTAATGTAACAAAATGTGGAAAAAGGGGAAGGGGTCTGAATAGTTTCCGACTGCACTACAGCTTCAGAAAGTAGTCACAACCCTTGACTTTTTCCACATTTTGTTGTGTTACAACCTGAAATCAAAAGGGACTAAATGTAGACTCTTGTAATTGGCCAACACACAATACCCCAGAAGTGGAATGATGTTTTTTGACATTTTTGGTATTGTATTAGGATCCCCATTGGCTGTTGTGAAAGCAGCAGCTACTCTTCCTGGAGTCCACACAACACATTACATAATACAGAACATTAATAGACAAGAGCTCAAGGATAGAACTACATTACCAAAATGCTCACGTAGCCTACATATCAATACATACACACAAACTATCTAGGTCAATAAGTGAGAGGCATTGTGCATGTGTTGCTTTATTTGTTTTTTGAAAGAAAGACTCCCAGCTTAAATCACTGCCAGGTGATCCTAACATGTATTGACTCAGGGGTGTGAATACTAAATTAGATATTTCCTTATTTCATTTGGTGAAAAAAAGGCGATTTAAAAAAAAACAACATTTTTTTAAATGTGCTAACATATTTAGAGTTTAGAGTACTCACCAAAAGGACAGTGATTTCTATGGTGCTATGCTAGTCAGTAGAGTACTCACCAAAAGGATAGTGATTTCTATGCTGCTATGCTAGTCAGTAGAGTACTCATTGAAAGGACAGTGATTTCTATGCTGCTATGCTAGTCAGTAGAGTACTCACCAAAAGGACAGATGGTGCTATGCTAGTCAGTAGAGTGCTCACCAAAAGGACAGTGATTTCTATGCTGCTATGCTAGTCAGTAGAGTACTCACCAAAAGGACAGTAATTTATATGCTGCTATGCTAGTCAGTAGAGTACTCACCAAAAGGACAGTGATTTCTATGGTGCTATGCTGGTTAGTAGAATACTCACCAAAAGGACAGTGATTTCTATGCTGCTATGCTAGTCAGTAGAGTACTCACCAAAAGGATAGTGATTTCTATGCTGCTATGCTAGTCAGTAGAGTACTCACCAAAAGGATAGTGATTTCTATGCTGCTATGCTAGTCAGTAGAGTACTCACCAAAAGGACAGTGATTTCTATGCTGCTATGCTAGTCAGTAGAGTACTCACCAAAAGGACAGTGATTTCTATGGTGCTATGCTAGTCAGTAGAGTACTCACCAAAAGGACAGTGATTTCTATGCTGCTATGCTAGTCAGTAGAGTACTCACCAAAAGGACAGTGATTTCTATGCTGCTATGCTAGTCAGTAGAGTACTCACCAAAAGGACAGTGATTTCTATGGTGCTATGCTAGTCAGTAGAGTACTCACCAAAAGGACAGTGGCAGATGTATCCATTCAGCAGATCCATACAGGAACCTCCATTCAAACAAGGCCTTGACCAGCAGTCATTAACATTCTCTGAGCACCATCTCCCTGGAAACACAACAGATGACATTCTGTACATATACCTTGTGGTATACGTTCTGTGGATGCTCTGTGCACATTTCAGTTGGCTTGGTGTACTTTTCTAAGCTTATTGTTGATGTGTTATAATGTAAATACCTTCTATTGTCTGTTCACCCTACAGTGTACTGTACTTCATATGATCGTGTTCTGGGCAAATGGTTATACCAGCACCAGTATAATGTGATGTCTGTACGACAAAGTGACTTTCTATATTATAAAAATGCTTCCCAAGTAAAGTAAGGAACATCAGTAATGCTTATTGACACCTTCACAATCATATGTTGTAGCATTCGATCACATTATGTAACGCATGTACAACAGCAGAATATGTACTAAACTCAGCAACAACAACAAAAACGTCTCACTTTCAGCAAACTTAACATGTGTAAATATTTGTATGAACATAACAAGATTCAACAACTGAGACATAAATTGAACAAGTTCCACAGACATGTGACTAACAGAAATGTAACAGTAACAGTAACAGTCAGTAACTGGTGTGGCCACCAGCTGCATTAAGTACTGCAGTGCATCTCCTCCTCAAAGACTGCACCAGATTTGCCCGTTCTTGCTGTGAGATGTTCCCCCACTCTTCCACCAAGGCACCTGCAAGTTCCCGGACATTTCTGGGGGGAATGGCCCTAGTCCTCACCCTTTGATCCAACAGGTCTCAGGGACCTGGGATTGAGATCCAGGATCTTCGCTGGCCATGGCAGAACACTGACATACCTGTCTTGCAGGAAATCACGGACAGAATGAGCAGTATGGCTGGTGGCATTGTCATGCTGGAGGGTCATGTCAGGATGAGCCTGCAGGAAGGGTACCATGAGGGAGGAGGATGTCTCCCCTGTAACGCACAGTGTTGAGAATGCCTGCAATGACAACATGCTCAGTTCGATGATGCTATGGGACCAAATCGATCCCGTTCCAGAGAACAGGCATCGGTGTAACGCTCATTCCTTCGACGATAAACGCGAATCAGACCATCACCCCTGGTGAGACACAACCGTGACTCCTCAGTGAAGAACACTTTTTGCCAGTCCTGTCTTGTCCAGCGACGGTGGGTTTGTGCCCATAGGCCGGTGATGTCTGGTGAGGACCTGCCTTATAACAGGCCTACAAGCCCTCAGTCCAGCCTCTCTCAGCCTATTGCGGACAGTCTGAGCACTGGTGTAACTCGGGCAGTTGTTGCCATCCTGTACCTGTCCCGCAGGTGTGATGTTCAAATCCTGTGCAAGTGTTGTTACACGCGGTCTGTAGCGCTCCCTGTAGCGCTGCGTCTCACAGTACGTACATTGCAATTTATTGCCCTGGCCACATCTGCAGTCCTCATGCCTCCTTGCAGCATGCCTAAGGCACATTCACGCAGATGAGCAGGGACCCTGGGCATCTTTCTTTTGGTGTTTTTTCCAGAGTCAGTAGAAAGGCCTCTTTAGTGTCCTACGTTTTCATAACCGTGACCTTAATTGCCCACCGTCTGTAAGATGTTAGTGTCTTAACGACCATTCCACAGGTACATGTTCATTAATTGTTTAGGCTTCATTGAACATAGCATAGGAAACAGTGTTTAAACCCTTTACAATGAAGATATGTGAAGTTATTTGGATTTTTACGAATTGTCTTTGAAAGACAGGGTCCTGAAAAAGAGACGTTTCTTTTTTTGCTGAGTTTATATTACTTACACAACACACACACACACACACACAACTTGATAGAATTGTGGACCCAATTTAGCTTGTCTTCAGGGACCTTTATGGCATTGTGTACACTCCCATGGGGGTACTAGGGAACACAGAGCTCTGCCAAGTGCTGTATTGTAAATCAATGGTTGTGCGGCACGAACAACTAATGTCCCTCAGCCAGCAGACTGCTCAGGCTGACCATTCATTATAAACAGAAAACAGAGCATTCTGCTCCATTTCAAGGGTGCCAATATATACTGAACAAAAATATAAATCCAACATGCAACAATTCCAATGATTTTTCTGAGTTACAGTTCATATAAGGAATTAATTTGGTCCTAATGTATGGATTTCACATGACTGCGCAGGGGTGCAGCCATGGGTTGGCCTGGCAGGGTATAGGCCCACCCACCGGGGAGTTAGGTTAAGAATCCAGATGGTTAAGAAGCCGGATGTGGAGGCCCTGTGGTGGCATGGTTACAAGTGGTCTGCGGTTGTGAGGCCGGTTTTACGTACTGCCAAATTCTCTAAAACAATGTTGGAGGTGGCTTATGATAGAGAAATTAACATTAAATTCTCTGGCAGCAAATCTGGTGGACATTCCTGCAGTCAGCAGGCCAATTGTACTCTCCCTCAAAACTTGAGACATCTGTGGCATTGTGTTGTGTTAAAAAACTGCCTATTTAGAGTGACCTTTAATTGTCCCCAGCACAAGGTGCACCTGTGTAATGATAATGCTGTTTAATCAGCTTCTTTATATGCCACACCTGTCAGGTGGATTATCTTGGCAAAGAAGAAATGCTCACTAACAGGAATGTAACAAACTTGTGCACCACATTTTAGAGAAATTCATTTTTTTGTGGGTATCGACAATTTCTGGGATCTTGTATATTTTTTGTTCAGTGAAGTCATCTGTGCAAATAGGATATTTTCAAGGGGATGCTTCTATGCCACGTTCTCTTTTTGGTTATCAGGTTGTGTTTTTCAAGGTAAGGGAACACAATGTGTTCATTTGTAATTTGGTTGAGGTATTCATTTGACGATTTCAAAGCTACCACGATAAAGGATGACAGATATTAACAACAATGAACTAAGAAAACCCCTGCCGCACACTCTTCATTCGTTAAATCAAATCTAAATCACATGTTATTGGTCACATACACATATTTAGCACATGTTATAGCACGTGTAGTGAAATGCTTGTGTTCCTAGCTCAAACAGTGCAATAGTTAGTCAGTTAGTTGGTGCGTTGACCTGAAATCAATTGTTTTATGTTATCACAAGTGTGGTAACATACTGTGGGCCTACCTTCAAACCCTGGGGGGCAGTGGCATTGATAGCCTCCGATGACATCCTCGCAGGTGGCACCATTGACACACGGGGAACTCTTACACTCATCTGTCTCCTGCTCACAGTAGCTCCCCTGGAACCCGAGCTCACAGCGACAAGTATAGTTGTATTGTTGGTCTAGACATACGCCGTGCTCAGAGCAGTGGTGTCCAATGCAGTTGTCAACGTCCATCTCACAGTAGCTACCGCTGTATCCTCTGGGACAAAGGCAGCTGGTGACAAACAACCCCCATTATAAGATGATATCAACAGACACAGTTCATAGATACTTTCTGACAAGTCTTAAGATGCATTAAGACTGCCTCGTAATGCATTATAGCTGTCTGTCTTAAGTGAAGTGTTACCAAAACATTTAAGAGAATTTCTAAATGGATCTTAATTCGTTTTTTATTTTATTTTTCACCTTTATTTAATCAGGTAGGCCAGTTGAGAACATTCTAGCATCCTAGATGGGAATTGCAAACCAGCAATTGTTAATGGAGTTTCCAATACTTTTTTTCTATTCTGTATAACCCCATTGTTGAGGTAACCATCGGAGCAGCGGTTGGCCTAAACCTACCGTGTATTTTTATTGGATAGAGGACAGAGAGAAAGACAGGGAAGATGGGAGAGAGGTTTAGTGCCAGAATGAATGGCCTGTGACGGACTTGAACCCACACCGACACGGTATGTGTGTTCTCTGAAGGTAGCAGCCTTAATCAGTAGACTTCCTCAGGCTACACATAGACAATACATAAAACCAGTTACAGTGCCTTCAGAAAGGATTCAAAATTGATTAAATCAACAACAACAAATCTGCACACAATTCTCCATAATGACAAAGTGAATACATGTTTGTTTTTTTGATTTTGGCAGATTTGTTGAAATTACACACAGAAATGTCTATATATAAGGTGTCAGATTTCACATCCTGCATCTCAGATGACAGCGGAGTGACATGTGAAGCGGGACAACCAGAGCTTTCACGGAGTGCAAAGCAATAATTTACTTTCAATATATTTGCTAAAATAGAATAAAAACATGTTTTCACTTTGTCATCATGGGGTATTGTGTGTAGATGGGTAAAAAAAAAAAATTAATCCATTTTGAACTCAGGCTGTAACACAACAAAATGTGGAATGTTGTTGATGTTGCACAATTCACACAGCGCTCTGTACACAGAAATGTCGGTCGGAACCGGTCCAGGACCGGTCCAGGACAGGTCAAAGGGACTTAACGTTTTACTAATAAACACATACAACAGCAAACACTTAGCCTTAGAAGGCTTAACGTTTTACTAATAAACACATACAACAGCAAACACTTAGCCTTAGAAGGCTTAATGTTTTACTAATAAACACATACAACAGCAAACACTTAGCCTTAGAAGGCTTAACGTTTTACTAATAAACACATACAACAGCAAACACTTAGCCTTAGAAGGCTTAACGTTTTACTAATAAACACATACAACAGCAAACACTTAGAAGGCTTAACATTTTACTAATAAACACATACAACAGCAAACACTTAGCCTTAGAAGGCTTGACGTTTTACTAATAAACACATACAACAGCAAACACTTAGAAGGCTTAACGTTTTACTAATAAACACATACAACAGCAAACACTTAGCCATAGAAGGCTTAACGTTTTACTAATGTTAAGGGGGCGAGGGGGGGGGGTTACAGTTTTTAACTTAGTTTCCTGCAATTCTACACATTTCACCACGGTTAATGCCGTGTTCGTATGCCATCTGAACATTATAACAAAATCATGGGCCATGACTTTTTGGAATTTCAGATTCTCCCTGTCTAGTTTTTATTTCTGTGAGTTGTCAAAGATGATCTTGTTTAAAAAATAGATATTGCTCCATTTTCTTTTCTACATACTTTATACCTGGTTTGAGTCTTTAAAGTTTACACTGAAAATGATTCACCAACCCATTTCACAATTGTTTTTATATAATATTATTTGGAGTGACGCTAAATGAATATAGGGGAAACACTGAATAGTGTATTTGAGACCGTGCCTTAGGCCCTCACCTGTAGCCATCAATCTGATCTACACAAGTGGCCCCGTTTTGGCACCAGTGCTGAACACAATTGTTGATGTTTAAACGGCAGTTACGTCCTGCCCATCCAGGTGCACAGACACAGGTGTAACTGCTGCCGTTGTTCAAGACACAACGTCCTCCGTTGGCACATGGCTGTAGAGAGAGAAGAGAACATTGTCACACACATCAATACGTATTCATTTACTTCAAAATTACATGTGAAGACATCACACCATTCACACAACGAGTGCTTATTCACTATGAAATACTGTATCTCGGGGACAATACCAAATAACTCAGGCCGTTTGCAAAGCAAATGACATCTGGTTTCTTTTAAAAAGCTGGCAGAATCTTTGATATGATGTGTAGCTAGATTCAATATTGTATTCCATAGCCACGTCTCGTTCCTTCTCTCTATTCCATAGCCACATCTCGTTCCTTCTCTCTATTCCATAGCCACATCTCGTTCCTTCTCTCTATTCCATAGCCACATCTCGTTCCTTCTCTCTATTCCATAGCCACATCTCGTTCCTTCTCTCTATTCCATAGCCATAGATGGGGTTTGTTTGTTCAGTTGGGGGCAAATCCTACATTTCATTTAAGACAAATGTTCAAGTAGTCATGCATTGACGTCAATGGGAGATTAAGTGAACATGTAATTTAAATGGAAGTTAGGATTAACCCCACGTTCTGCACAAAAAAAGTGTTGTTTTACCCACTTGTATGTTCGGTGGGCACAGCAGGCGACATGTGTACTTCAGTCCATCAGGCAGATCCAGACAATGTGTGTTTCTAGGGCATGTGGTGTTGGGTAGGGTACAGGCATCTACATCCACCTCACACTTCTGGCCCAGAAATCCTGCAAGGAAGCAGCGAAACAGACTCATTATCATCAACATTGAGATTAGCCACTGAGTAAAACTCAGCTGACCGGTAAAATGAGAAGGGAACAGACTTTGCAATTTTCCACAAACAAGAAGTACAATAGGATGACGTGTTTGTGAGGAGAAACAACGATCTTCTGACTGATAACATTAACTCAAACTTCTAGGGTTGGTTTCCCAGACACAGATTAAGATCCTGGACTTAAAAGCATATTCAATGGATCATTACCATGTTTTTTTGTCTAGGACTAGGCTTAAAGGTGCAACATGCAGAAATCGCTCGGCCATTTCCTGGTTGCAAAAATTCTAATAGTTCACCTAATTTCATTGTATCATCTAAACCGCTGTGAAATATATTTTCGATAACCAAAAATATAGTATTTTGTGCTGTTTGAAAATGGTGCACAAAACCGAAAGAAAAAGCAGCAGAAATGAAACTTTAGTATGGCAGGCATAGAAATAACACAAATGGAACAGATCTACCACTTATTAGACTTGCTTTCAATGAGAATGACTGATCTATAACTCACATTTCTATGTGAATTTGGTCAGGTCACCCAAAGAGACACATATTGCAGCTTTAATCCGGGTCCTGGAAACTGGCTTATGATGTAACAAACCAGGTAGTACTTGACTGTAGACTGAGTCTAAAGCCTTTTCAAGACTGATCATGTCCTGCCGGAGATCCTGATCTAAGGACAACTCATTCAGAATAACCTGCCCCATTTCTGGTCTTAAAGATGAACACCAGATCTGCGTCCCAAAAGGCATCCTATTCCGCTTATAACGCACTACTTTTGACCAGAGCTCTAGATATAGGTAACAGGATGCCATTTGGGACACATTCCATGTATTACTATGGATGGATGATGGTGAAGTGGACACCTGGGTCGTGTTCAATTCCATTTAAATTCTGTCAATTCAGGATGTAATCAGAAATTACAACGATCTCCTTTGATTTCTTAATGAGGAAGTAATGACATTTGGTTTTGAATTTCCGTTTCCGTCCTGAATTGACTGAATTGAAATGGAAGTGACCCCGACTCTGGTGGACGGTGTGATGGGGACAATGCTCTGATTGAAAGTGCAGCATCATCTGGCAGCCCAGCATAAACTCTGCCCTGCATGCCAGTCACACACACACACACAGACACACACACACCCGCTCGTCTCTAGGGTGGTACATCTCCATCAGACTGCATCAGTGAATGTAAATTCAGCCTCAGCCGGTCGAGACGAATAAACAATTACTGCAGAATCATATTAATACAGGAGTCGAATACCCCATGAAAGGAGAGAATTCCATATCACAATATTGACATAATTCTCCTGCAGTAATGAGCTTTGGCAATGAGCCGAGTGATTTGCTCAGCTGTCAGTCAAAGGACACTGTCCAAAAGGCACCCTGTTCCCTTTATAGTGCACTACTTTTGACCAGGACCCATAGAACTGGTCGAAAGAAGTGCACTATATAGGAAATAAGGTTCCATTTGGGATGCATCCAATGGCTTGTTTGGGGCTGGGATGGATAGGTCCCTATCTTAGTGAAACTGAATGTGAGGGGGCACAACATAAATACCTGGTGGACACCTGCATTTGTAGAAGCCAACAGAGTCCAAGCATGTCCCATTGTGCAGACAGGGGTTGGAGAAACACTGGTTAATTTCTGTCTCACAGTGGGGTCCTGAAAAACAAGAGGAAGGTGTAGTAGTGACTGATTACACTGTGTTTAATTAGTTTATGTAGGCATTTTAATTAACCCCAAATGTAAATGGTCTCAATGATTCAACATTGGGATTGTAAATTCCCCCTTACAACTCCGAGGGAACATTCCAAAGTCCTGTAGTTTCATAAACAGTGTAGCAGTTCATTCTTTTCATTTCTCTTTAATAATTACAAATACTGGAAAAACAGCAGGGAAAACTATTTTCAAAAGCTATTATGCCACTCAACATTAAAATGCAGAAGAATCTTAAACTGTGAAACACAAAAGCCAGTGTCTCACAGCGCTCTCTCATGTTCCAAGTCTAGTTTAAATCTAGATGGTGATTCTCATAGTGCTCTCTCATGTTCCAAGTCTAGATGGGGATTCTCACAGTGCTATCTCATGTTCAAGTCTAGTTGAAATCTAGCTCGGATATAACCTTCCTACGTAATGCATCTAGATGGTGATTTAATCGTTCTACGGTGATTTAGTCGTTAAGCTCCTACCATACAGGGGATTCGTCTCAGATGTGACTGTGGAAGTGATTTATCATAAACATCCGTTCATCAATAACGGCAAATCCAGTACATGTAGTAAAAGCCCCTCTTGAAAGAGTCAATCTCAGGATATGTCCCATATGACACCCTATTCCCTATATAGTGCACTACTTTTGACCAGAGCCCTATGGGATCCATTATGGTACCTGGTTAAAATAAGTGCACTATCAAGGGAATTTGGTGCCATTTGGGACGAAGCCTCAGTCTACTGTACAGCAGACCTACTGTGATTAATATCACAATGTTCTTTCTGTTGGTATATATATATATAAAAAAATGCCACATTGTGTAGCTACAAATCGTACAAATCCATCCCAACAGCGATGTGCAAAGATATGTCAGAAGAAATGTATTATAAGTATTGTACAGGTAGTACTCTCAATGGGTGGGGGGGTCATTCTTCATGGAGGATGGAAGATGAAACATGACCCAAGAAATAACCAACATAAATATTGGTTTACTGCAAAGGAACTCGCCATCCGATTATTAAGTAATGCATTTCAGTGTGTGCATTTCTTTTTTTTACCATGGGAGACAGAATACATATTCCAGACTGACCGAAAACAGAGAAATAATTCCACCAACAACTAAGTCAACTCTCTGCTACTCTTCATTATTTTTTGTCATAAACAGAGCAGAAGACACATTTCTGATGTAACAGTTGGAGAAATAAAGTTGTATTGTACAACACAGTCCCCCAAAACGTCTGTAGCCTTCAATAGAGCCACATGGAATAGATCCAAGAACGTTACAGTACCGTCCAGCTGCCTTAGCCTGAGTGGCAGTCTGCTTGTCATCCATAAGGAGGTGGAGAGAGAGAGCAGAAACAGGCTGGCTCCCAGGTTAAAACCCACAGAGGAAGAAGAATTGGTCTGTTGGGGTGATGATGATGAATGTGAGTCGGTCAGATAAACTGGTCTTTGAAAGGTCAGGTAAACTGGTCATTGAAAGGTAAGGTTGAAAAATCATGTAAACTGGTCCTTGAAAGGTCAGGTAAACTGTTAATTGAAAGGTCAGGTACACTGTTAATTGAAAGGTCAGGTAAACTGGTTATTGAAAGGTCAAGTAAACTGGTCACTGAAAGGTCAGGTAAACTGGTCATTGAAAGGTCAAGTAAACTGGTCATTGAAAGGTCAGGTAAACTGGTTATTAAAAGGTCAAGTTGAAAGGTCAAGTGACCAGGTCATAAAAAGGTCAGGTAAACTAGTCATTGAAAGGTCAGGTTGAAAGGTCAAGTAAACTGGTCATTGAAAGGTCAGGTAAACTAGTCATTGAAAGGTCAGGTTGAAAGGTCAAGTAAACTGGTCATTGAAAGGTCAGGTAAACTGGTTATTGAAAGGTCAAGTTGAAAGGTCAGGTAAAGTGGTCATTGAAAGGTCACAGTGATAGGGTAGCTGATATAGAAGCCAGGATATAACCTGGGCATGAGTCTCAAATGGCACTGATCCCTATATAGTTCACTACTGTTGACAGATAAAAGCAGAAAGTGATGAGATGGCCCCCTGAGATGAAGGAACATAAAAGGTCAAATGGGAATATAATTGGACATGGAAGTAAATGCAGGTCGTTCAAGTCAAGTAGAGAGAAATGTACAGGAGTAGTATCAGAAGGAAATATGTGCTCCTACGAACGTATCAGTCTGTCTGTCTTGTACTGTTAATATTATGTCATATGGATTAGGAATGGGCACGCTAATTTGAATATTCAAATATCCGAACGGACGTTAGTAGTAGTACTCAAACATTTCGCAGGTCTATTTTATCCAGAAAAAAACGTATTTTTAATTAAATTATCCTTGTGACATAGTTACATAGAAATGATATAACCATGACATTTGAAAGTCTTAATTTAATAAAACAAACTTTGAATGTAGTTTTTATGACGATGCATTGAGCTACTACTGCACATTTAGTCCTCCAGTCAGCCCTGACAAGGGATTGCCATTAACCCCTCTTTAAATAGAGATTACAGACACACACCTAACCGAGGGCCTGACACAGATCAACGCTAAACACTCATCAGAAATATTATTTGTACTATTCTAATAGAGAAATTATTTCCCATTCCCATCCCTAATATGGATAACAATAGTATGTTGTGTTAGGCTATGTTATGTCCCATATAAATCTTGGTTAACCCAGAACTAAAATCTCACTTAATGTTTACTTCGTCTGTCCACGAGATATGTCAATATATAATGAACAAAAATATGAACTAAAAATGTAAAGTGTTGGTCCCATGTTTCATGAGCTGAAATAAAACATCACAGAAATGTTCCATATGCACAAAAAGCTTATTTCTCTCAAATGTTGTGCACAAATGTGTTTACATCCCTATTAGTGAGCATTTCTCCCTTGCCAAAATATTTCATCCACCTGACAGGTGTGGCATATCAAGAAGCTGATGAAACAGCATGATCATTACACAGGTGCACTTTGTGCTTGGGACAATAAAATGCCACTCCAAAATGTGCAGTTTCTTCACACAACACAATGCCACAGATGTCTCAAGTTTTGAGGGACTGCAGGAATATCCACCAGAGGTGTTGCCAGATAATTTAATGTTCAATTCTCTACCATAAGCCGCCTCCAACATAATTTTTGAGAATTTGGCAGTACATTGAACCGGCCTCACAACCGCAGACCACGTGTAACCACTTCAGCCCAGGACCTCCACATCCGGCTTCTCACCTACGGGATCGTCTGAGACCAGGCACCTGGACAACTGATGAAACTGAGGAGTATTTCTGTCTGTAATAAAGCCCTTTTGTGGGGAAAAACTAATTCTGATTGGCAGGTCCTGACTCCCCAGTGGGAGGTCCTGACTCCCAAGTGGGTGGGCCTGGGAGGGCACTGGTAGTATAGAACAAATCAATATTTTATTTTTTATTTAAGCTTTATTTAACTAGCAAGTCAGTTCAGAACAAATTCTTATTTATAATGACAGCCTACACCGGCCAAACCCGGACGACGCTGGGCCAATTGTGTGCCACCCTATGGGACTCCCAACCACGGCTAGATGTGATACAGCCTGGATCTCTCTCAGTAAGCATGGTAATGCTCCCCTGAATATTTCCAACATTTCCATTATGAGCATTTACCTACTTAAGTAAATAATCCTCAAAACCACCTCAAAATGTATTCATGAAATATCATAAATACCTTCGATACTGAAACACGAAGGTCATGTAGCAAACCATGAACCGTCAATGAGGAATAAACTTGGAAAAGGTTCAGGGTGAATGTTTGTGATTACTTCATTGTTATACATTGGGATTAATTTCCCCTTTCTAAAGCTCCAGGTTAGGTGAAGTGGATAACGATGTGTGCATCGCAGATGAAATATGCAATGGAAACCAATTAAGATAGGATTATATCTTTCTGCAGAGCAAACTTAATTACTAATGTACCATGAACTTTATACATTAGCGTAGGAACGCTCACAGAAAAGCATGCATGTAAAGGATATTGAGATGAATGAGAGAAAGAGGCATTAACCAGATCTGGGTTCAAATAGTATTCAACATATTAAACATTGCTTTAGCCTGCCTGGAGTGGGGGTGCCTGTTATGCAGGGTTTTGGTTTGCACTTTTGAGACTTTCCTGATGGTTCCATCACAGCAGGCAAGCCCAATCAAGCACAGATAGAGTATTTGAAATTATTTTCAATAGTATTTGAACCCAGGAACCCAGACAATAGCATTAAGAACTGAGATTAGTGTGTGTGTGTGTGTGACCATGTGGATCACAGTTCTTCATTGACGTATCATGGCGAGAGAGAGCACAGCAAGGTTCAATGTATGTTCCAAAATGGCACCCTATTCCCTATATAATGCACTACTTTTGACTAGAGCCCTATGCGCCCGGGTCAAAAGTAGTGCACTATAAAGGGAATGTGATGCCATTTGGGACACACTTAAAACTCAGATTTCCACCATGTAGCCAGCTCATAAATACCCAGAGAGGACTTGGCTGGTGTCAGTAATTGGCTCATATACTGCAGTTCTTGGGCACCGTCCAAGGCCAAAGCAACACACTATGCAAACCTTTGCAAAAATGATAAAATAATGATAAATTGTATTTTCAGAAAGAACACCACCGCCAAAGAAGCCCTCTGCTTAATGATACATTTCTTACTGTACAGCACGGGTCGGCAACAGGCGGCCCGCGGGACAAAACCAGTGTAATGAAGGTATGAAATGATTGCTATTTTCAAATACAATCTCTTTTTGGGCTTAGTTGGGGTCAATTTGCAGTGTACAAATGATTATGAGGTTGATGAAGCACAACTTTAGATTTCCTACATTATTATTATATTTTATTCTAGCACTTAAACGATTTAATCTATAAAACACAAAACCAACTTTAAAACACAGATTGATTGAAAAAAATATTTGTGATAGCATTTATACTTTTTGTACTACAACAATATATTAATGAGTTCCCAATGCCTTTCAATGGCAAACAAAGGGTCCATAGACTTTTAAAGATTCTAGAATCTAGACCCATCTCCTCTTTCACATTTTAAGCAATCAACCCCAAACCAACGTTGAGATGTTAGACTGCCCCTACTTAGATTGCCTGTCTAGCGATTTTTTAATACTATGTACAGTATACTTTCTGAACTATAAAGATTTTTTATACTATGTACAGTATACTTTCTGAACTATAAAGATTTTTTATACTATGTACAGTATACTTTCTGAACTATAAAGATTTTTAATACTATGTACAGTATACTTTCTGAACTATAAAGATTTTTATACTATGTACAGTATACTTTCTGAACTATAAAGATTTTAATTGTGTGTAAAATAACATGAATGAGAACCATAGGTATACAGAAGTAGCTTTTTAAAATGGTCCTGCTCCTTGGCCAGTTACGCTTCATGATCAACTTCAAAACATTCATCTTCAAACTCTTTAAAATCTTTATCAACTATAACTACACGGAACAAAAATATAAACACAACATGCAACAATTTCAAAGATTTTACTGAGTCACAGTTCATATAATGTTCACATCAGAAAACCGCTCGCCCACACAGCGCCATACACACTGTCTGCCATCTGCCTGGTACAGATGAAGCCAGGATTCATCCACGAAGAGCACATTTCTCCAGCGTGCCAGTGGCCACAGAAGGTAAGCATTTGCCCACTGAAGTTGGTTACTTCGGCGAACTGTAGTTCGATGAGCACGCAGATGAGCTTCCCTGAGACGGTTTCTGACAGTTTGTGCAGAAATTCTTCAGTTGTGCAAACCCACAGTTTCATCAGCTGGTCTCAAGACGATCGATCCTGCAGGTGAAAAAGCTGGATGTGGAGTTCCTGGGCTGGTGTGGTTACACGAGGTCTGCAGTTGTGAGGCCGGTTGGGTGTACTCCCAAATTCTCTAAAACGACGGAGCTTATGGTAGAGAAATCAACATTAAATTATCTGGGAACAGCTCTGGTGGACATTGCTGCAGTCAGCATGCCAATAGCACGCTCCCTCAAAACTGCAGTTTAGAGTGGCCTTTCATTGTCCCCAGAACAACGTGCACCTGTGTAATGATCATGCTATTTAATCAGCTTCTTGATATGCCACAACTGTCAGGTAGATGGATCATCCTGGCAAAGGAGAAATGCTCACTAACAGGGATGTAAACACATTTGTGTACAACATTTTAGAGAAATAAGCTTTTTGTGAGTATGGAACATTTCTGGGATGTTTTATTTCAGTTCATTGTCACAAGCATGACGCTGGAAAGACAAAGCAAGTACGGGGAGTCAAACATCTAATATAGAACAGACATGGAACAGCGTCAGCAAACAAGTAATACAGACAAAAAAACAATTAATGCAGCAGCAGGGACCAGAGCAGGGGAACTGACAAATATAGGGGAGGAAATAAACAGGTGATGAATGAGTCCAGGTGAGTCCAATATCGCTGATGCGCGTGCCGAGGGAAGACAGGTGTGTGTAATAGATGGCAGGAGTGCGTGATGCAGGGCAGCTTGGCGCCATGGGGGGGGTGCAGGGCAGCCTGGCGCCATGGGGGGGGGGGGGGGGGGGCAGACGTGACACTCATGGAACGTGTGACCTACACTTTACATGTTGCGTTTATATTTGTGTTCATTGTATGTACACATTTGCATAAATGTGCATAAAATTCCAATTCATAAAAACTTTTATCAACTGTATTTGCATAAACGACATTTGCATGAAATAACTCAACAACAGTACCTTTTGAACCGTTCAAGCTAGAGATGCCAAACCAACTTCACATGTTCAGGCTATCCTATACATTACATCATCATTCACAAGCTAGAGATGCCAAACCAACTTCACATGTTCAGGCTATCCTATACATTACATCATCATTCACAAGCTAGAGATGCCAAACCAACTTCACATGTTCAGGCTATCCTATACATTAAATCATCATTCACAAGCTAGAGATGCAAAACCAACTTCACATTTTCAGGCTATCCTATACATTAAATCATCATTCACAAGCTAGAGATGCCAAACCAACTTCACATGTTCAGGCTATCCTATACATTAAATCATCATTCACAAGCTAGAGATGCCAAACCAACTTCACATGTTCAGGCTATCCTATACATTAAATCATCATTCACAAGCTAGAGATGCCAAACCAACTTCACATTTTCAGGCTATCCTATACATTAAATCATCATTCACAAGCTAGAGATGCCAAACCAACTTCACATGTTCAGGCTATCCTATACATTAAATCATCATTCACAAGCTAGAGATGCCAAACCAACTTCACATGTTCAGGCTATCCTATACATTAAATCATCATTCACAAGCTAGAGATGCCAAACCAACTTCACATTTTCAGGCTATCCTATACATTAAATCATCATTCACAAGCTAGAGATGCCAAACCAACTTCACATGTTCAGGCTATTCTATACATTAAATCATCATTCACAAGCTAGAGATGCCAAACCAACTTCACATGTTCAGGCTATCCTTTACATTAAATCATCCTTCACAAGCTAGAGATGCCAAACCAACTTCACATGTTCAGGCTATCCTATACATTAAATCATAATTCACAAGCTAGAAAGCACACCACATTTTCTTCAGGAAATGTACTTTTCTAGTTATAATAATTTTGTCGAACCCAGAACCATTTGCTCCAACAAAAATCATTAATTTGATGCCTTTTCGGTTTGTTTTTGGAGATTCTACCATAGCTCCAGTTTTCCTTCCTGTATACCATTCGAGAGACACACAGGTTTTACAACAGGCACGTGTCTGTCTGTCTGCCTGTCTGTCTGTCTGTCTGTCTGCCGGTCTGTCTGCCGGTCTGTCTGCCTGTCTGTCTGCCTGTCTGTCTGCCTGTCTGTCTGCCTGTCTGTCTGCCTGCCTGTCTGTCTGCCTGTCTGTCTGTCTGTCTGCCTGTCTGCCAGTCTGCAGTAGAGCACTGGCCTGTGATGTACTAAAATGTGAGCACTGGAACAACGAAAGGGGGCATTTTACTACGGCCATTTTACATTTATTGTCTGCTTTCTTTGCTTAGAGGTACGGTATGCATCGGTAGAGATGTGTTTTATTCAAGATAATAGTGCAGCACTACCGGAGACATCACAAGCCACTAAATCTACCTTTTATGAGGAAACAGGAAGCGGGCAGAATATAAACATTCAGAGTAAGTAAATAAAAAAAGGGTTGGTGGCAAGCATGTGAAGTTGTCTAATAAAATATAAGCTCTAACATTGATGATATATGAACACTGACAACCACAACCACTTTGGTTCGGTGATTGAAGCAGTGGTACAACTATCTACTGTATATTGTGGGCAGAGAGAGAGAGAGGGAGAGAAACATCATATTCAACCCTTTAGTAACCCTAAAATGTATATATTTTAAAACCTCCTTTAGCTAACCTAAAATGGAAGTATCTTAAATCCTCTTTGGAATTCCTATTAGATGTTTTAAAGAAATTAACCCTAATATTCTCCTGCTCCTTGATTTTACATTATGATTGCTTCCACTTGGAGAAGAACCTAGCAGTTGGTCAGACAGTCTGTTGTTTCAAGGGCCATATAAAAAGAGACAGGATATGGAGCGGAGATTAGCTTCTTTAAATCCACAAGACTGAATTACTGGTGTTCTGGGACTCCTTGGCTTTTCAATAGCTGTGTGATTTCAATTAGGAGACTCTGATTGGAAATATAACAAGGCAGGGGAAAGATACGGACAACAAAAGGCATGGTCTGCGTGCCAAATGGCACTACATTCCCTTTATAGTGTACTACTTTCTACCAGGACACATAGGGCTCTGATCAAAAGTAGTGCACTATATAGGGAATAGAGTGCCATTTGAGACACACACCCTATCTCGGAGGAATCTGCCCTTCTAAAGTTTCATAGTGTCTCTTCAGCATGTCACCGGACATTTTTTGGCAGATTACAATCAGGTGCTTGGCATTTTGTGATGGCCTTTTGGACAGCACCTTGTCTGCCTGCCTGGAAAAAGAAAATAACCCCTTGATATGCGTCTGGGGGGAAAAAAAACGATAAAGCCACGCAAGGTGAAAAATGCCTCCAATGTCTGTACAGTTTCCCTAAGAATAAAGGGTAACACTTTATACGAAGGGTACCTACATAGGGACTTCATGACACATTCATAACCCATTCAAAACCCGGATATCTGCAGTACATGAGCATTTCATAAACGCTTAAACCATCGTTCCGCAAGTTCATGTTTTTCTAGTCTGAATAAAAACGGAAATATCAGGGGCTTGAGCAATGCACTCAGAAATGTTTGATCTACTCCAGACAGACTGGTCCTGAGGGGCTTCGAGACGGGTTCTGAAATTAAACGTGGGGGCCTTCTGAAAGTCCGCCCGCTTCAACGCTTCATAATTCCACATCGAAAAAGGGGTCCCTGGATGCCTAGGGATGTGTCCCAAATTACAGCCTTTTCCCTGCATAGTGCATTACTTATGACCAGGAGGAGCCCTATTGACCCTGGTCAAAAGTAGTCCCCTACAAAGGGAATAGGGTTCCACTTGGCATGGACGGCTCGGAGTGAAGGGTTCCATCAGTCACTGAGGTGCTGCCACATTGTGAGAGACAATTTTCCATCAGCGAAGTGGCAACCAATATTTGAGCCTGGCGCAGCACAAAAAAAGCCCTAGCTCATGTAATGCTATGTAAGGACTTATCGGAGTGACAGGTGTGAGTGTGTCAGCTAAGATGGGGACTGAGGTTCTGCTGACAGGATTGAGAGGGACCAACGATGAAAGACATGAAATGAAGAGAGCCACTTGTTCCTTCTGAGGGGTTGTGGTTTGGTTTAAGCTGTTGTATGTATGATGGAGAACTAGATACTCAAATTCTATTTCTGGGTTCCAAATTAAACATATATCGAGAAGATGTGCATTTTTTAACACCAGAGGAAAACACATGAAAGTTATAATCTAAAGACTTGTTTACTAGTGGTCCTTGAAAACTCTTTTCAACAGAGTCTAAAATATTTGGAATTAGGTTAATGGACCCAGAAATGAAGTGTACGATGTATAAAACAAATTGAAAAATGACTTTTCATGGCATCCAGCTTTTTGTACAGGTTTAGAATAAACAAGGAGCGTCATTAACTATCAAACGACATGAGTCTAAAAATTGTATTGAAATATTTCTGTAAAGTGAATTACTTTTTTGGTCGAACCCAAGGATTACACTTTTGGACTTAATTGTAAAAAATAAAAAATAAAATGATGTGTTTCAATTTGATCATATCTAAGATAACCTATATTTGTTAATGTTTTTCCTTCAGGGTGGATAGAAGTGGTTGAATTACTCCAATAGCTGCTGCTTATAGTATTCATGTATCAGCCAATATCTTGTTGCTGTCCTTGGTAGGCAGGCTCAATGAAGAAATGTCCTGCAACCCCCGTCTCTGCCTGTCATATTTTAGACAAAATAACGCAAATGATGGAATATTCCACTTGGAGAGGCATTGTGAAAAGATGAGCAATGGGAATGACACGCCTTATAACGGGAATGACACGCCATATAACGGGAATGACACGCCATATAACGGGAATGACACGCCTTATAACGGGAATGACACGCCATATAACGGGAATGACACGCCATATAACGGGAATGACACGCCTTATAACGGGAATGACAGGCCTTAGGGCAACAATATTAATTTGGGAAGAACATGAACTATGGCCTCCAACACATTCAGCAGATGGCATGTGGAGAGGAGGAAGAAACACTATATTAAATGTGTGATAGGACAAACACATGAGGAGAAACACTGTATTAAACGTGTGATAGGACACTCAGATCCAAACACATGAGGAGAAATACTATTAAATGTGTGATAGGATACTGCCGATCCAAACACATGAGGAGAAACACTGTATTAAACGTGTGATAGGATACTCAGATCCAAACACATGAGGAGAAATACTATTAAATGTGTGATAGGATACTGCAGATCCAAACACATGAGGAGAAACACTGTATTAAACGTGTGATAGGATACTCAGATCCAAACACATGAGGAGAAATACTATTAAATGTGTGATAGGATACTCAGATCCAAACACATGAGGAGAAACACTGTGATAGGATACTCAGATCCAAACACATGAGGAGAAACGCTGTGATAGGATACTCAGATCCAAACACATGAGGAGAAACGCTGTGATAGGATACTCAGATCCAAACACATGAGGAGAAACGCTGTGATAGGATACTCAGATCCAAACACATGAGGAGAAACGCTGTGATAGGATACTCAGATCCAAACACATGAGGAGAAACGCTGTGATAGGATACTCAGATCCAAACACATGAGGAGAAACGCTGTGATAGGATACTCAGATCCAAACACATGAGGAGAAACGCTGTGATAGGATACTCAGATCCAAACACATGAGGAGAAACGCTGTGATAGGATACTCAGATCCAAACACATGAGGAGAAACGCTGTGATAGGACACTCAGATCCAAACACATGAGGAGAAACGCTGTGATAGGATACTCAGATCCAAACACATGAGGAGAAACGCTGTGATAGGATACTCAGATCCAAACACATGAGGAGAAACGCTGTGATAGGATACTCAGATCCAAACACATGAGGAGAAACGCTGTGATAGGACACTCAGATCCAAACACATGAGGAGAAACGCTGTGATAGGACACTCAGATCCAAACACATGAGGAGAAACGCTGTGATAGGATACTCAGATCCAAACACATGAGGAGAAACGCTGTGATAGGATACTCAGATCCAAACACATGAGGAGAAACGCTGTGATAGGATACTCAGATCCAAACACATGAGGAGAAACACTGTATTAAACGTGTGATAGGATACTCAGATCCAAACACATGAGGAGAAACACTGTATTAAACGTGTGATAGGATACTCAGATCCAAACACATGAGGAGAAACACTGTATTAAACGTGTGATAAGATACTCAGATCCAAACACATGAGGAGAAACACTATATTAAACGTGTGATAGGATACTTTTATTTCCCTCACCAATTTTAAACATCAACTATCTGAGCAGCTAACCGATCACTGCCGCTGTACATAGTCCATCTGTAAATAGCCCACCCAATCTACCTACCTCATCCCCATACTGTTTTTATTTTATTTACTTTTCTGCTCTTTTGCACACCAGTATCTCTACTTGCACATCATCATCTGCTCATTTATCACTCCAGTGTTAATCTGCTACATTGTAATTATTCACTCCTATGGCCTATTTATTGCCTTACCTCCTCATGCCTTTTGCACACACTGTATATAGACTTTCTTTTCTCTACGGTGTCATTGATTTGTTTATTGTAGTTATTGGCTTGTTTATTGTTTACTCCATGTGTCACTCTGTGTTGTTGTCTGTGTCACACTGCTTTGCTTTATCTTGGCCAGGTCGCAGTTGCAAATGAGAACTTGTTCTCAACTAGCCTACCTGGTCAAATAAAGGTGAAATAAATAAATAAATAAATTAGGATAACCGCTGTGTTAAACGTGTGATAGGATACTGCAGATCTAAGACCAGTAGTATCCAATATGCACTTCAACGTACAAACATTTATCTTAAAACTGCACAATAACTTAATATTTAAAGTTATATGTAGAGATCAATACTCTGAAAATAGTGCATCCTTATACAGTACCAAATTATTTTCCAAAACAAACACTACAGTAAAATGACTTTTACATAAAACTCTGAAGAAGTGTATAATTTGTATTTCTCAACCTACCAAGGAAGTGGCGGTGAAAACAACCATGCGTATACTAACGCAGTAGGCAGCAGGTAGCCTAGTAGTTAGAGCGTTGGGCCAGTAACCAAAAGGTTGCTAGATCGAATCCACGAGCTGAAAAGGTACAAATCTGTCGTTCTGCCCCTGAGCAAGGCAGTTAAACCCACTGGATGTCGATTAAGGCAGCCCCCCGCACCTCTCTGATTCAGAGGGGTCGGGTTAAATGACTCCCGCACCTCTCTGATTCAGACGGGTCGGGTTAAATAACTCCTGCACCTCTCTGATTCAGACGGGTCGGGTTAAATAACTCCTGCACCTCTCTGATTCAGAGGGGTCGGGTTAAATGACTCCTGCACCTCTCTGATTCAGACGGGTCGGGTTAAATAACTCCTGCACCTCTCTGATTCAGACGGGTCGGGTTAAATAACTCCTGCACCTCTCTGATTCAGAGGGGTTGGGTTAAATGACTCCTTCACCTCTCTGATTCAGAGGGGTCGGGTTAAATAACTCCTGCACCTCTCTGATTCAGACGGGTCGGGTTAAATGACTCCTGCACCTCTCTGATTCAGACGGGTCGGGTTACATAACTCCTGCACCTCTCTGATTCAGAGGGGTCGGGTTAAATGACTCCTGCACCTCTCTGATTCAGACGGGTCGGGTTAAATAACTCCTGCACCTCTCTGATTCAGACGGGTCGGGTTAAATAACTCCTGCACCTCTCTGATTCAGAGGGGTCGGGTTAAATGACTCCTTCACCTCTCTGATTCAGAGGGGTCGGGTTAAATGACTCCTGCACCTCTCTGATTCAGAGGGGTTGGGTTAAATGACTCCTGCACCTCTCTGATTCAGAGGGGTCGGGTTAAATGACTCCTGCACCTCTGATTCAGAGGGGTTGGGTTAAATGACTCCTGCACCTCTCTGATTCAGAGGGGTTGGGTTAAATGACTCCTGCACCTCTCTGATTCAGAGGGGTCGGGTTAAAGGCGGAAGACACATTTCAGTTGAAGGCATTCATTTGTACAACTGACTAGGTATCCCCCTTTCACGTTCCCTTACCTGTGTAACCAGGGCTGCAGATACATCTGTACTGTGGGGGAGCCGTAGGTTGACTTGTGGTGATGCAGGTGGCCCCATTCATACAGCTGTCTGGGTAGATCAGGCAGGCGTTCCCTCCATACTGACAGAACTCCCCTATCCATCCAGGAGCACAGAGACACTGTGAGGAAGAGATGAACCAGTAATCATTGATCTGCAGACAAACACAATCACCAATCTGGTCTTGTAAATCCATACTAACCAGGTCTGTTATTGGACTTCATCCTGTTTACTCCTACTGCAGTGGTATGCATCACATCTTTTACTGCCAATTATAAGGGTTAAATTTGTTTCTTGGACTAATGTACATTCTACACAACATACTGTCATGCAGGTTACCAATAGACAGCAATAGTAATGTTGTCTTTTTGTAGGCACAAATGGAGGCTAACTCCGCTCTAGTTCGTTAGCCAAAGCCTCAGGGGAAATGAATGTGGTTTTGGAGAGGTTTTTGATCTACTCTGAAAATAAGGTCTGTGGTAAACACGGGCTTAGGAGATCCTATACGTTTTGTTCTATGAAATAATCTTCATCGGCTGACATACCTTTTTGTGGAACTTGAGGTATTTATAAACACATAAAGTCTTCATAACTCATAAAGGTCATGTTAACTGACTGATATTATCTCATAGAACAAAACGTATAAGATCTCCTAAGCCCGTGTTAACCTCAGATCTTATTTTTGGGGTTGACCCCAAAAACGCCATTCTTTCCCACATAGGAATGGCTGAGGTTTCATTTTCGTTTTTTAAGACTTAACTGGCGAGCTCTATGCCTCTACACTAAGGCAACTTCCTGATGAGATCCATACCAGGGAAACCTACAATGGCACTGAGTTGACCGGTTCACATTGTGCATCTCAACACTAATTTAACTAAAGTTTCATTTATCAGCAGAGCCAAGTGCTGATGGGTAGCGTACGGTATCTCTGTTCTTACTAATTAGAAGGTTTCATTTGGTTCTACGACGTGAACGCCAGTACCTCTTCAGTCTACACTGAATAAAGAGGGCAACTTCAGGACACAGTCAGCGCATCTAATGGACAACAGCCCAAATTGACCTGACAAACGACCTCATCATTTTCCCCAGGGGGTAGCAGATCAAGAAATTGCAAAGGAGACGGCTCATTACGCCAGACTAGTGTCAATGTCTTGATTATGACTGACACTGATTGGAGCAAGAGAAATCCACACACAGCAACACAGGCAGCTTTAAACAGTCCTGCAGCTCAGAGTCAGAAGCAAATGGCACCCTATTCCCTACATAGTGCACTATTTTTGACCAGAGCCCATACACTACATAGGGAAAAGGGAATAGGGAATAGGGTGCCATTTCAGATGCAGCCCCAGAGCCTTCTGAATGATCTAAAGCAACAGACCAGGACTGATGAGGGATAATTAGAAGCTAAGGGCCATGGGCATTACAGCCTGGTTTCAGGTGCCTTCCGATGCAGGATAATGATGAAGTGGGCACATTTTGGGTATTTTATGGTTGTGAAATGGTTTTATGGCTTCACAAGACGTCATAGAATCCGATTTTAACCGACGGCTCTCTCATTAACATCATACTCTCATTTGCACAATGTTTTATTAGAATTTGACATTTTCTGCAAACAAATGGAAATGTATAAGCAATGTAGTAGTCAGATAGAATAAATGCTCAATCATCTATATCATGACAGCGTTAGACCAAGCAGATTCTATTGAATGTCCTTTACTTTAAATGAGACTAGAGTGTAATCCATTGGCTAGATTCAGAAAACAGATGTCTGAACATTTAGGAAGTGTGATGCATAGATATACTTTAATACCCATGATCAACAATGTTCATGTCCATGGACAACCCCTAATCACCACCCATAGGAAACCTGTAATCATGTTATGATTTTTGGTTTGGAGATATTAAATATCTATATTTTTTGCTACATGATTATATTTACTTTGTTTTCTTGCTACTGTTTCAATAACGTTTTGCTGTCACATTCAATATCAGCTGTACACTTTGAATAATGTGCCAAGCAGCCCATTCTATCGACTTGTTTAGAATATTATTTACATTTGATAGTAAATAGTTAAACCCCACATTGACAAGTTGGCGTGGACGATATGATAAAATATAAACAGATACGATATTTTGTGAATGTTTTACCTTTTATCATCATATCTAGAACTTAGAACACTATAATACATTAAATAAACAAATATTGACATAAAATTACCAATACATAGCTATCTACTATCTCAAATGTAAATATTATTCTAAACAAGTCGATAGAATGGGCTGCTTGGCACATCATTCAAAGTGTACAGCTGATATTGAATGTGACAGCAAAACGTTATTGAAACAACGGCAAGAAAACAAAGTATATAAATCATGTAGCAAAAAAATATAGACATGAAAAGTGAGAAACTGATAGCTTCTAAATATGTCATAAATAAATAAATAGATGAGTGTTAAAGGGATAGTGCCTGATTTTGACAATGAAGGAAGTTTGAGGTTGTTTTACGAGCCTTTGCTAACTAGTGTTAGCGCAGTGACTGGAAATGGCTCGCAAAACTACCTCCAACTTCCTTTAAACTGCACGCAGACAAAAATCATGGAATCCACGAGTTCACTTGACCCCGAGTAAAAAAAGGCTTCATTGCCAAAATCTCGCACTATTCCTTTAACGGCTACCAGTGGCCTGTTGTTTTATTACCCGACATTGGCATACCATAGTGGTGTTCATCGGCTGTTCGTGCTATGAAAACAAAATAACTCCTGAATGTGCACTAACCTGAAGTGAGGTACAAGGTGCCCCTATACTAGACATACTAAATCATTACACAAAACATGCCACTTGTTTTGAACATGGAGAGGACGAGGCCAAAATGGCCAAAAGTAGTGCACTATATAGGTACTAGGGAGCCATTTGGAACGTAGAGAGGTCTATACACTAATGGTTACTGTAGTCTATTGTAAAACATTCCTAATAGCCCCAGGGTGTGTTTTCTCTGATGTGTAGAGGGCAGAACACTACCCTGTCCAAGCAGCCCACTAATAAACTATGGCTCATCATATCAAACCTTTTTTTTTGTTGCCTTTCCCACATTTCATTAGGCCTCACCTATTGGCTGACTTACATTATATCCACCAATTACGCTGAGGCACAGTCCCTGGTGCAGACAGTTGACACTGAGCAGACTGCAGTAGTCTATTATCTCTTCACAGCTCTTCCCGGAAAACCCTGGCAGGCACCTGCAGAGGAGAGGAGGAGAGCAACTGGTTGTCAGAGGTATCAATAACACCTGGCATGATATGTAGACCAGACTACTGATAATAATAATGACAGAGGAGGCGATGCAGACAAGACGATCATGGTGTGGTAGAGCTGAAAAACATAGTCACACACATCTCTCCTCGGTGTGGATTTATTTGACCAATGTTTCTGCCAAAGAGCCTTTATCAGGGTAGGATATAACATGTGTAAGATATAACATTCTTCCTCAGGGTAGGATATAACATAACATGTGTAAGATATAACATTCTAATCAAGGTAGGATATATCGTAACATGTGTAAGATATAACTTTCTTATCAGGGTAGGATATAACATAACATGTGTAAGATATAACATCCTTCATCAGGGTAGGATATATCGTAACATGTGTAAGATATAACATCCTTCATCAGGGTAGGATATATCGTAACATGTGTAAGATATAACATCCTTCATCAGGGTAGGATATATCGTAACATGTGTAAGATATAACATCCTTCATCAGGGTAGGATATATCGTAACATGTGTAAGATATAACATTCTAATCAAGGTAGGATATATCGTAACATGTGTAAGCATACCCATAAGATGATGCAGCCACCACCATTCTTGAAAATATGAAGAGTGATACTCAGGGAGGTGTTGTGTTGGATTTGTCCCAAACATAACGCTAAGTATTTAGAACAAAAGGTGAATTTCTTTGCCACATTTTTTGCAGAATTACTTCAGTGCCTTGTTGCAAACAGGATGCATGTTTAATATTTGTATTCTGTACAGGCTTCCTTCTTTTCACTCTGTCATTTAGGTTAGTATTGTGGAGTAATTACAATACTGTTGATCCATCCTCAGTTCTCTCATATCAGAACCATTAAACTCTGTAACTGTTTTAAAATCACCGTTGGCCTCATGGTGAAATCACCATGGGCGGTTTCCTTCCTCTCCGGCAACTGAGTTAGGAAGGACGCCTGTGTCTTTGTACTGACTGGGTGTATTGATACACCATCCAAAGTGTTATTAATAAATTCACCATGTTCAAAGGGAAATTCAATGTCTGCTTTTTTTGCAAACAAAGTGAGTTCATGCAACTTATTATGTGACTACTAAGCACATTTTTACTCCTGAACATAGTTAGGCTTGCCTTAACAAAATGGTTTGATTCTTATTTCAGCTTTTCATTTTTAATTAACTTGTAAACATTTCTAAAACATAATACCACTTTGACATTTAGGAGGGTATTGTGACATTTAGGAGGGTATTGTGACATTTAGGAGGGTATTGTGACATTTAGGAGGGTATTGTGACATTTAGGAGGGTATTGTTACATTTAGGAGGGTATTGTGACATTTAGGAGGGTATTGTGACATTTAGGAGGGGATTGTAACATTTAGGAGGGTATTGTGACATTTAGGAGGGTATTGTGACATTTAGGAGGGTATTGTTACATTTAGGAGGGTATTGTGACATTTAGGAGGGTATTGTGACATTTAGGAGGGTATTGTGACATTTAGGAGGGTATTGTGACATTTAGGAGGGTATTGTGACATTTAGGAGGGTATTGTTACATTTAGGAGGGTATTGTGACATTTAGGAGGGTATTGTTACATTTAGGAGGGTATTGTTACATTTAGGAGGGTATTGTGACATTTAGGAGGGTATTGTGACATTTAGGAGGGTATTGTGACATTTAGGAGGGTATTGTGACATTTAGGAGGGTATTGTGACATGTAGGAGGGTATTGTGACATTTAGGAGGGTATTGTGACATGTAGGAGTGTGTTGTGACATGTAGGAGTGTATTGTGACATTTAGGAGGGTATTGTGACATTTAGGAGGGTATTGTGACATTTAGGAGGGTAATTGTGACATTTAGGAGGGTATTGTGACATTTAGGAGGGTATTGTGACATTTAGGAGGGTATTGTGTGTAGGCCAGTGACAAAAAAAGATCTAAATGTAATAGATAGTAAATTAAGGCTGTAACATAATAAAATGTGGAAAAGGGTGTAAATACATTCTGAAGACACTATGTCTAGCTATAGCATCCACACAACAGTGAAAAGCACTGTAGTCTGACAAACATGTATCATGGTTCATCAAACATTTACATAACCATGGCATTCTTAACAATTGACAAATTTATTTTGGTAATGGACTGGAATCCCTATAAATAAACCCCATTGCACTAAAGTGCTATTGTGACTACAGCATCTACATTTTAGGAAAGTGAAAATCAGGGCCTATTGCATTAAAGTTTCAAGTGTCATGAACACAATGAAAATCTAACTCACCAAAACTCTAACAATAAAACACAACTAGCCTGAACTATCCTCTACCAACAGACAGACATGTCTCCTTCTCTACACTATACTCTACCCAACAGGCAGACATATCTCCTTCTCTACACTATCCTCTACCCAACAGACAGACATGTCTCCTTCTCTACACTATCATCTACCTAACAGACATATCTCCTTCTCTACACTATCCTCTACCCAACAGACAGACATGTCTCCTTCTCTACACTATCCTCTACCAACAGACAGACATGTCTCCTTCTCTACACTATCCTCTACCCAACAGACAGACATGTCTCCTTCTCTACACTATCCTCTACCCAACAGACAGACATGTCTCCTTCTCTACACTATCCTCTACCCAACAGACAGACATGTCTCCTTCTCTACACTATCCTCTACCCAACAGACAGACATGTCTCCTTCTCTACACTATCCTCTACCCAACAGACAGACATGTCTCCTTCTCTACACTATCCTCTACCCAACAGACAGACATGTCTCCTTCTCTACACTATCCTCTACCCAACAGACAGACATGTCTCCTTCTCTACACTATCCTCTACCCAACAGACAGACATGTCTCCTTCTCTACACTATCCTCTACCCAACAGACATGTCTCCTTCTCTACACTATCCTCTACCCAACAGACATGTCTCCTTCTCTACACTATCCTCTACCCAACAGACAGACATGTCTCCTTCTCTACACTATCATCTACCCAACAGACATGTCTCCTTCTCTACACTATCCTCTACCCAACAGACAGACATGTCTCCTTCTCTACACTATCCTCTACCCAACAGACATGTCTCCTTCTCTACACTATCCTCTACCCAACAGACAGACATGTCTCCTTCTCTACACTATCATCTACCCAACAGACAGACATGTCTCCTTCTCTACACTATCCTCTACCCAACAGACAGACATGTCTCCTTCTCTACACTATCCTCTACCAACAGACAGACATGTCTCCTTCTCTACACTATCATCTACCCAACAGACAGACATGTCTCCTTCTCTACACTATCCTCTACCCAACAGACATGTCTCCTTCTCTACACTATCCTCTACCCAACAGACAGACATGTCTCCTTCTCTACACTATCCTCTACCTAACAGACATGTCTCCTTCTCTACACTATCCTCTACCCAACAGACAGACATGTCTCCTTCTCTACACTATCATCTACCCAACAGACATGTCTCCTTCTCTACACTATCCTCTACCCAACAGACATGTCCCCTTCTCTACACTATCCTCTACCCAACAGACAGACATGTCTCCTTCTCTACACTATCATCTACCCAACAGACATGTCTCCTTCTCTACACTATCCTCTACCAACAGACAGACATGTCTCCTTCTCTACACTATCCTCTACCCAACAGACAGACAGACATGTCTCCTTCTCTACACTATCCTCTACCCAACAGACATGTCTCCTTCTCTACACTATCCTCTACCCAACAGACAGACATGTCTCCTTCTCTACACTATCCTCTACCCAACAGACATGTCTCCTTCTCTACACTATCCTCTACCCAACAGACAGACATGTCTCCTTCTCTACACTATCCTCTACCCAACAGACAGACATGTCTCCTTCTCTACACTATCCTCTACCCAACAGAAAGACATGTCTCCTTCTCTACACTATCCTCTACCCAACAGACAGACATGTCTCCTTCTCTACACTATCCTCTACCCAACAGACATGTCTCCTTCTCTACACTATCATCTACCCAACAGAGATACATGTCTCCTTCTCTACACTATCCTCTACCCAACAGACAGACATGTCTCCTTCTCTACACTATCCTCTACCCAACAGACAGACATATCTCCTTCTCTACACTATCCTCTACTCAACAGGCAGACACGTCCCATTCTCTGCTTGGAACCCATCTTCCATCCTGAGCTATGGGACTGAAATAATGTCATGGGGTCAGGCTGCACCATGTTCCCATTGTTATTACCAGTTGGTCCCATGTGACTAACACACACACACACACACACACACACACACACACACACACACACACACACACACACACACACACACACACACACACACACACACACACACACACACACACACACACACACACACACACAGCAGTTGGTCCCATGTGACACACACAAAGACAGACACACACACACACACACACACACAGAGAGAGCTGTGGGTCCCGTGAGACCGTTACCCATTTATCTGGGCACTGCCCTCCCTTGCTCTCCCACTAGAGAACCACTCACCCATGACACTGTGTCATTGGCTCATTCAACTCCCATAAGTCATCAGGTCACTCTCATTCAATACTAATATACCATTCTCCAAAAAAGAGGTTGCTCAAAAATGTTGAAATAAAATGTTGAAATGTGTTCGATTGACATTTTCCACCTCTTTGTCCACCTCTTTGTCCACCTCTAAGTCCACCTCTATGTCCACCTCTATGTCCACCTCTATGTCCACCTCTCTGTCCACCTGACTCAGAGAAGAAAAGACATTTGAATGTGTTGACTGGCCTGAACTTTACTCTTCATATCCTCTGAGTACTATTGCCTGAGACAGCCGAAACAATAGCTCTAGAACAGGGCCTGAATCACCCATCCTAAATGGTAAGTACCTATAAAATATTATGCGTTGCCATCACTCTTTGTCATGATCACCAGAGAACAGTTTAAAAGGGAGAAAATGTATACATTCTTTAAAGAAATGTTAATAACCAACTAATATCATTACACAGATCTGAGTTAGTGATGGGGGGGAATCGATACAGTTAAATACAGTTAAATATCTTATTTTTGGACAATATTATATCGATATTTGACTCCAAGTAAACCGCTAGCAGGCTGTACCTGCGCCCAAACTCCGGTATTTTTCATCCTATAGCTTGTCCTCCGTTTTATTGGTAAAGGTACAATATGCTGAAATCACTCCGCCATTTCCTGGTTGCAAAAATTCTAAAAGTCCGTCCAATTTCCGTCCAATGTGACAAAACAACCAGTCATTGTGTAGAGAATCATTGTACAATCTAAACCGCTGTGAAATATATTTTCCCTAACCAAAAATATTGTATTTTCAGCTGTTTGAAGCTGGTGTACAAAATGGAAAGTGAAAGACGCAAAAACAAAACTTTTGAACGGGAAACATAGAAATAGCACACATAGAACAGATCTACTGCTTTTTAGACTTGCTTTCAATGAGAACAACAGATCTATAAAGCATATTTCTATGTGAATTTGGTCGGGTCGTCCAAAAAGTTACATATTGCAGCTTTAAATACTTAAGCTAACATGTTTTCAGCAATTTTATTTTCATGCCCAGCTGTCTAAAACACTGCATCTCAGTGCTAGAGGCGTCACTACAGACCCTGGTTCAATTCCAGGCTGTATCACGACCCGGACGTGATTGGGAGTCCCATAGGGATACGCACAATTGGCCCAGCGTCGTCCAGGTTAGGGTTAGGCCGGGGTAGGCCGTCGTTGTAAATAAGAATTTGTTCTTAACTTACTTGCCTAGTTAAATAAAAGTTACATATTTTTAAAATGTTTTTTAAATACCTCTGCAGCAGAACTAAGGTGAGCAATGTTCGGAACATTAAACAGCAATATCAAATTTGAATTGAAATACACATAGAATTGTGAGTTGTGAGAATCGCACCTATCAGCACCTAAGTATTGTGATAATATCGTATCGTGAGGTCCCTGGCAATTCCCAGCCCTCATCTGAAGTATATAAAGGAAAATAATGAGCTATTATTAAAGATGCTTCCTGTCCTGAGCTTATTAGAAGAACATAGAAGCAACAGCATAGCAGACGCTTTTATCTAGGACCATTATTATTTTTGACCCTTATTTAACTGGGCACCTACATTCACAGTAACACAGTACATTTACATCTGAGTCACTTAGAGGAACGATTTACGGGAGCAATTAGGGTTAAGTGCCTTGCTCAAGGGCACAGCGGCAGATGTTTCACCTAGTCAACTTGGGAATTCGAACCAGCAACCTTTCGGTTATCGGCCCAACACTCTTAACCACTAGACTACCTGCCACAAACCTGGTGTTGCTAGCTAAGCCCCTTGCTCGAACCCTGGTGTTGCTAGCTAAGCCCCTTGCTCTAACCCTGGTGTTGCTAGCTAAGCCCCTTGCTCTAACCCTGGTGTTGCTATCTAAGCCCCTTACTCTAACTAACACACTGGGCCATCAGGATGCGTAGGTCACTGATTCACGTCGTCCGGGTTTAGCCGGGGTAGGCCGTCATTGTAAATAAGAATGTATTCTTAACTGACTTGCCTTGTTAAAGGTTAAAGTTTTTTTTTTATCACCTTCATCCCTGCCATGTCTCAACCACATCCTGAATATACTGCCATGTGTCTCACCTACATCCTGAATATACTGCCATGTCTCAACCACATCCTGAATATACTGCCATGTGTCTCAACTACATCCTGAATATACTGCCATGTGTCTCAACTACATCCTGAATATACTGCCATGTGTCTCAACTACATCCTGAATATACTGCCATGTGTCTCACCTACTTCCTGAATATACTGCCATGTGGCTCACCTACATCCTGAATATAATGCCATGTGTCTCACCTACATCCTGAATATACTGCCATGTGTCTCAACTACATCCTGAATATACTGCCATGTGTCTGACCTACATCCGGAATATACTGCCATGTCTCAACCACATCCTGAATATACTGCCATGTGTCTCAACTACATCCTGAATATACTGCCATGTGGCTTACCTACATCCTGAATATAATGCCATGTGTCTCACCTACATCCTTAATATACTGCCATGTGGCTCACATACATCCTGAATATAATGCCATGTGTCTCACCTACATCCTGAATATACTGCCATGTGTCTCACCTACATCCTGAATATACTGCCATGTGTCTGACCTACATCCGGGATATACTGCCATGTCTCAACCACATCCTGAATATACTGCCATGTGTCTCAACTACATCCTGAATATACTGCCATGTGTCTCACCTACATCCTGAATATATTGCCATGTGTCTCACCTACATCCTGAATATACTGCCATTTGTCTCACCTACATCCTGAATATACTGCCATGTGTCTCACCTACATCCTGAATATACTGCCATGTGTCTCACCTACATCCTGAATATACTGCCATGTGTCTCACCTACATCCTGAATATACTGCCATGTGTCTCACCTACATTCTGAATATACTGCCATGTGTCTCACCTACATCCTAAATATACTGCCATGTGTCTCACCTACATCCTGAATATACTGCCATGTGTCTCACCTGCATCCTGAATATACTTCCATGTCTCACCTGCAGACGTAGTCCTCTCCCTGGACTAAACAGCTGGCGTTGTTGTGGCAGGGCGAAGGGCTGCACGGGCCTCGCTGCCTCCTGCACTGTGGGCCTGTGGTGCCATCTGAACACTGCCAGACTGAGGCTGCACACTCAGGAGAGGTCTGCAGACACACACACACACACACACACACACACTTCAGCATATACACAAAATCATGTAAAACAAACACACACGTCTGCACGCACAAGCGCACACACACACATGACGAAAACAAATCAGGCCTGAAGTCAGCTTGAGAAAACACACTTAGATTAAAGGTAAAGACAGTGTTAGTAGAGACAGATCACTCTCCCCAGCAGAACAACACAGTGTTAGTGGAGACAGATCACTCTCCCTAGCAGAACAAGCCAGTGTTACTGGAGACATATCACTCTCCCAAGCAGAACAAGACAGTGTTAGTAGAGACAGATCACTCTCCCTAGCAGAACACGACAGTGTTAGTGGAGACAGATCACTCTCCCCAGCAGAACAAGACAGTGTTAGTAGAGACAGATCACTCTCCCTAGCAGAACAAGACAGTGTTAGTGGAGACAGATCACTCTCCCTAGCAGAACAAGACAGTGTTAGTAGACAGATCACTCTCCCCAGCAGAACAAGACAGTGTTAGTAGACAGATCACTCTCCCCAGAGAACAAGACAGTGTTAGTAGAGACAGATCACTCTCCCTAGCAGAACAAGACAGTGTTAGTGGAGACAGATCACTCTCCCCAGAGAACAAGACAGTGTTAGTGGAGACAGATCACTCTCCCTAGCAGAACAAGACAGTGTTAGTAGAGACAGATCACTCTCCCTAGCAGAACAACACAGTGTTAGTGGAGACAGATCACTCTCCCCAGAGAACAAGACAGTGTTAGTGGAGACAGATCACTCTCCCTAGCAGAACAAGACAGTGTTAGTAGAGACAGATCACTCTCCCCAGCAGAACAACACAGTGTTAGTGGAGACAGATCACTCTCCCTAGCAGAACAAGACAGTGTTAGTGGAGACAGATCACTCTCCCCAGCAGAACAAGACAGTGTTAGTAGAGACAGATCACTCTCCCTAGCAGAACAAGACAGTGTTAGTAGAGACAGATCACTCTCCCTAGCAGAACAACACAGCGTTAGTAGAGACAGATCACTCTCCCTAGCAGAACAAGACAGTGTTCGTGGAGACAGATCACTCTCCCTAGCAGAACAAGACAGTGTTAGTGGAGACAGATCACTCTCCCTACCAGAACAAGACAGTGTTAGTGGAGACAGATCACTCTCCCCAGAGAACAAGACAGTGTTAGTAGAGACAGATCACTCTCCCTAGCAGAACAAGACAGCGTTAGTGGAGACAGATCACTCTCCCCAGAGAACAAGACAGTGTTAGTGGAGACAGATCACTCTCCTTAGCAGAACAACACAGTGTTAGTAGAGACAGATCACTCTCCCCAGCAGAACAAGACACTGTTAGTGGAGACAGATCACTCTCCCCAGCAGAACAAGACAGTGTTAGTAGAGACAGATCACTCTCCCTAGCAGAACAAGACAGTGTTAGTAGAGACAGATCACTCTCCCTAGCAGAACAAGACAGCGTTAGTGGAGACAGATCACTCTCCCCAGAGAACAAGACAGTGTTAGTGGAGACAGATCACTCTCCTTAGCAGAACAACACAGTGTTAGTAGAGACAGATCACTCTCCCCAGCAGAACAAGACACTGTTAGTGGAGACAGATCACTCTCCCTAGCAGAACAAGACAGTGTTAGTAGAGACAGATCACTCTCCCTAGCAGAACAAGACAGTGTTCGTGGAGACAGATCACTCTCCCTAGCAGAACAAGACAGTGTTAGTAGAGACAGATCACTCTCCCTAGCAGAACAACACAGTGTTAGTAGACAGATCACTCTCCCCAGAGAACAAGACAGTGTTAGTAGAGACAGATCACTCTCCCTAGCAGAACAAGACAGTGTTAGTGGAGACAGATCACTCTCCCTAGCAGAACAAGACAGTGTTAGTGGAGACAGATCACTCTCCTTAGCAGAACAACACAGTGTTAGTAGAGACAGATCACTCTCCCCAGCAGAACAAGACACTGTTAGTGGAGACAGATCACTCTCCCTAGCAGAACAACACAGTGTTAGTAGACAGATCACTCTCCCTAGCAGAACAAGACAGTGTTAGTGGAGACAGATCACTCTCCCTAGCAGAACAAGACAGTGTTAGTGGAGACAGATCACTCTCCCTAGCAGAACAAGACAGTGTTAGTGGAGACAGATCACTCTCCTTAGCAGAACAACACAGTGTTAGTAGAGACAGATCACTCTCCCCAGCAGAACAAGACAGTGTTAGTGGAGACAGATCACTCTCCCTAGCAGAACAAGCCAGTGTTAGTAGACAGATCACTCTCCCTAGCAGAACAAGACAGTGTTAGTGGAGACAGATCACTCTCCCTAGCAGAACAAGACAGTGTTAGTGGAGACAGATCACTCTCCCTAGCAGAACAAGCCAGTGTTAGTGGAGACAGATCACTCTCCCTAGCAGAACAAGACAGTGTTAGTGGAGACAGATCACTCTCCCTAGCAGAACAAGACAGTGTTAGTGGAGACAGATCACTCTCCCTAGCAGAACAAGACAGTGTTAGTGGAGACTGATCACTCTCCCTAGCAGAACAAGACAGTGTTAGTAGAGACAGATCACTCTCCCTAGCAGAACAAGACAGTGTTAGTGGAGACAGATCACTCTCCCTAGCAGAACAAGACAGTGTTAGTGGAGACAGATCACTCTCCCTAGCAGAACAAGACAGTGTTAGTGGAGACTGATCACTCTCCCTAGCAGAACAAGACAGTGTTAGTAGAGACAGATCACTCTCCCTAGCAGAACAAGACAGTGTTAGTGGAGACATATCACTCTCCCTAGCAGAACAAGACAGTGTTAGTAGAGACAGATCACTCTCCCTAGCAGAACAAGACAGTGTTAGTGGAGACTGATCACTCTCCCTAGCAGAACAAGACAGTGTTAGTGGAGACAGATCACTCTCCCTAGCAGAACAAGACAGTGTTAGTGGAGACTGATCACTCTCCCTAGCAGAACAAGACAGTGTTAGTGGAGACTGATCACTCTCCCTAGCAGAACAAGACAGTGTTAGTAGAGACAGATCACTCTCCCTAGCAGAACAAGACAGTGTTAGTGGAGACATATCACTCTCCCTAGCAGAACAAGACAGTGTTAGTGGAGACAGATCACTCTCCCTAGCAGAACAAGACAGTGTTAGTGGAGACAGATCACTCTCCCTAGCAGAACAAGACAGTGTTAGTGGAGACAGATCACTCTCCCCAGAGAACAAGACAGTGTTAGTGGAGACTGATCACTCTCCCTAGCAGAACAAGACAGTGTTAGTGGAGACAGATCACTCTCCCTAGCAGAACAAGACAGTGTTAGTGGAGACAGATCACTCTCCCTAGCAGAACAAGACAGTGTTAGTGGAGACTGATCACTCTCCCTAGCAGAACAACACAGTGTTAGTGGAGACAGATCACTCTCCCCAGAGAACAAGACAGTGTTAGTGGAGACTGATCACTCTCCCTAGCAGAACAAGACAGTGTTAGTGGAGACAGATCACTCTCCCTAGCAGAACAAGACAGTGTTAGTGGAGACAGATCACTCTCCCTAGCAGAACAAGACAGTGTTAGTGGAGACTGATCACTCTCCCTAGCAGAACAAGACAGTGTTAGTGGAGACAGATCACTCTCCCTAGCAGAACAAGACAGTGTTAGTGGAGACAGATCACTCTCCTTAGCAGAACAACACAGTGTTAGTAGACAGATCACTCTCCCTAGCAGAACAAGACAGTGTTAGTGGAGACAGATCACTCTCCCTAGCAGAACAAGACAGTGTTAGTGGAGACAGATCACTCTCCCCAGCAGAACAAGTGAGTAAAGAACTGTAACAGTACAATGTTAGGGAGTGAAACGGGATAGCTGCAGTGACACAGAGAGAAGAAGAAGTGTATTGTTTGTTTAATGTGACAAGGTGAAAGCTGTACTTTCTGATGATTACTAACTATGCTTTTTTATTTTTTTATTTTTTTTTGACTCCCTTTTTCTTTTCAATTTTGATCTTGTCTCATCGCTGCATTTCCCCAACGGGCTCGGGAGGTGAAGGTCGAGTCATGGGGGGGAAACATGACCCACCAAACCGCACTTCTTAGCGCCCGCTTAACCCGTAAGCCAGCTGCACCAATGTGTCGGAGGAAATACTGTTCAACTGACGACCGTCGTCCGCCTGCAGGCACCCAGCTTGCCACAAGGAGTCGCTAGAGAGTAATGAGCCAAGTAAAGCCACCCCCCCCCCCCCCCCGGCCAAACCTTCCCTAACCCGGACGACGCTGGGCTAATTGTGCACCACCCTGTGGGACTCCCGGTCAAGACCAGTTGTGAAACAACCTGGGATCGAACCCGGGTCTGTAGTGACGCCACTGCGATGCGGGGCCTTCGACTACAGCGCCACTCTAACTATGCATTTCAGTTGTTAAGTGTCATTTGGTTTTGTATTTTGTGCACACGTACGTAAAGAAATAGTGTCTTATAAGCCCATTGGGCAACAATTGGTGTTCGAGACTTAAATAAATAAATCAATCCATCATAGAGAAACTAAGAATAGATGGAGACAGCTAGGCCATTAGCTCGACTAGCGTACTCCAGCTCTCATCACATCTCATCAGGAATGATCTTGACAATAATAATATATCTGACTCAACAGTCAGAGATGATAAAACCAAGATCCTTAATCAGAGAAGATACTAATATTAACAGTTGCTTCAAGTCGCCAAGGCTCTCAGGTTGAAAGATGAGTTCATTTTCATTCAGATGAAGTCCCTTATAGAGACGAGACTGAGGCAAAATCAATGTCAAACAGATCAGGTTGACATAAGAGTGCTGCTATGCTATCAACACTGGGCTCCCATTAATGTGACTGTGTTATGAAGGTTGTTATGCGTAATCCTGCATCACTCATTAAGGTGTTATAACTGGTTAAGAATGCCTTACAGAAGATTCTCGATTGGGTTGAGAAACCCATTACAAATCAGTTATTGTAAAATCTGTGGCAAATTCCATAATGAAGTCACAAGTGAAGGTCACAAAAAGACAATTAGCCCATTTTAATATATTTTTCTCTCTATGATTCGCCTCTTGCATAATAGAGAAACTATTGGCACTCAGCAGGTGATGATTAAAACCCCTGTCCTGTATCACCGTAACATTTCATAGATAAAAGGCCTGAAATTGAAAACGGACTGTGGCCAACAGACGCCTCCATCTAGAACAAAAGAGCCCCTTTCATAACTGCAATTTCAATCTGCCTCTTAAAATATGCAATAGTTAATTCCAGTCTAATCAAAATAGCCAGCACAAATAACCAGAGCCACCACCCTCACGCTTTCCTTCCCCAAGCAATGCAAACCCCCCCATTGAAGGCAGAAATATTCATTGTTGTTCCAACCTTCAAAAGTACACTCGATCTGCTTCAAAGACTAAGATATTAATTTTCATGTGACATTTCCTATTAAATCAGGCGGAGGAGGAGGAGGCCTCAGAAGAATGAAGAAGGAGAAATGGGATGCGTCCATAATGACATCTTATCCTCTCTATAGTGCGATACCTTGGGCCAGACTGTATGGGCTCTGGTCGAAAGCGGTGCACTATTTAGAGTGACATTTGGGACATAGAAATAGAGTTCTCACATGTTCCCCCAAGGAGCACGCCTTTTCCCGCTGACATTCGTATGAAAGGCAATTGATGTTAACGGGGGTGTCACAGCGGAGGCCCGTGAATCCCTCCAGACAAGCACAAGCATATCCAGCGACGCTCTCGGAGCTCTCCTCACACTCTCCGCCATTCCTACATGGGTTGGGATCACAAGATGTCCCACAAGGTGGACCTATGGATGAGAATGAACAGTTGGTTATTGGATAAGATTCCCAGAGGCGTTGAACTTCAATGAATATTTGACACGTGACAGCTCTTAAGGCTGGATGTCAGAGATAGTGCAGAAGTGTCGGTCCAACAACCCATGATAACTCAGGACACCTGAAAACAATCGGAGAGGTCTCCACAGCTGAACTCGACAGTCTTTGTTACAGTCATACAAACTTCACGGACACTGTTAGTTCAAGTCAGTCCGATTGAGAGCATGGCTCCAAATAGAGCAAATGATTGTGATAATTTGTTGAGGAAAAACTTGATCTGTTCCTCACTTCAACAACTCTGATTTCAACATTTCATCCCACAGCAACATACAGTTCAAACCATATAAATATAATTAATTATATTTCTATGGTTTAAACCACAGAGGCGGGAAATACAGCAAAACCACCAGGATGAGGATGTGAACAGTACCTGGTCAGGGATGTGAACAGTACCTCAGTACCTGGTCAGGGATGTGAACAGTACCTCAGTACCTGGTCAGGGATGTGAACAGTACCTCAGTACCTGGTCAGGGATGTGAACAGTATCTGGTCAGGGATGTGAACAGTACCTCAGTACCTGGTCAGGGATGTGAACAGTACCTCAGTACCTGGTCAGGGATGTGAACAGTACCTCAGTACCTGGTCAGGGATGTGAACAGTACCTTTTTTTCAAATCAAATCAAATCAAATGTTATTTGTCACATACACATGGTTAGCAGATGTTAATGCGAGTGTAGCGAAATGCTTGTGCTTCTAGTTCCGACAATGCAGTAATAACAAGTAATCTAACTAACAATTCCAAAACTACTGTCTTGTACACAGTGTAAGGGGATAAAGAATATGTACATAAGGATATATGAATGAGTGATGGTACAGAGCAGCATAGGCAAGATACAGTAGATGGTATCGAGTATAGTATGTACAAATGAGATGAGTATGTAAACAAAGTGGCATAGTATAAAGTGGCTAGTGATACATGTATTACATAAGGATACCGTCGATGATATAGAGTACAGTATATACGTATGCATATGAGATGAATAATGTAGGGTAAGTAACATTTATATAAGGTAGCATTGTTTAAAGTGGCTAGTGATATATTTACATCATTTCTCATCAATTCCCATTATTAAAGTGGCTGGAGTTGAGTCAGTGTCAGTGTGTTGGCAGCAGCCACTCAGTGTTAGTGGTGGCTGTTTAACAGTCTGATGGCCTTGAGATAGAAGCTGTTTTTCAGTCTCTCGGTCCCAGCTTTGATGCACCTGTACTGACCTCGCCTTCTGGATGATAGCGGGGTGAACAGGCAGTGGCTCGGGTGGTTGATGTCCTTGATGATCTTTATGGCCTTCCTGTGACATCGGGTGGTGTAGGTGTCCTGGAGGGCAGGTAGTTTGCCCCCGGTGATGCGTTGTGCAGACCTCACTACCCTCTGGAGAGCCTTACGGTTGAGGGCGGTGCAGTTGCCATACCAGGCGGTGATACAGCCCGCCAGGATGCTCTCGATTGTGCATCTGTAGAAGTTTGTGAGTGCTTTTGGTGACAAGCCGAATTTCTTCAGCCTCCTGAGGTTGAAGAGGCGCTGCTGCGCCTTCTTCACGATGCTGTCTGTGTGAGTGGACCAATTCAGTTTGTCTGTGATGTGTATGCCGAGGAACTTAAAACTTGCTACCCTCTCCACTACTGTTCCATCGATGTGGATAGGGGGGTGTTCCCTCTGCTGTTTCCTGAAGTCCACAATCATCTCCTTAGTTTTGTTGACGTTGAGTGTGAGGTTATTTTCCTGACACCTCACTCCGAGGGCCCTCCTCCCTGTAGGCCGTCTCGTCGTTTTTGGTAATCAAGCCTACCACTGTTGTGTCGTCCGCAAACTTGATGATTGAGTTGGAGGCGTGCGTGGCCACGCAGTCGTGGGTGAACAGGGAGTACAGGAGAGGGCTCAGAACGCACCCTTGTGGGGCCCCAGTGTTGAGGATCAGCGGGGAGGAGATGTTGTTGCCTACCCTCACCACCTGGGGGCGGCCCGTCAGGAAGTCCAGTACCCAGTTGCACAGGGCGGGGTCGAGACCCAGGGTCTCGAGCTTGATGACGAGCTTGGAGGGTACTATGGTGTTGAATGCCGAGCTGTAGTCGATGAACAGCATTCTCACATAGGTATTCCTCTTGTCCAGATGGGTTAGGGCAGTGTGCAGTGTGGTTGAGATTGCATCGTCTGTGGACCTATTTGGGCGGTAAGCAAATTGGAGTGGATCTAGGGTGTCAGGTAGGGTGGAGGTGATATGGTCCTTGACTAGTCTCTCAAAGCACTTCATGATGACGGATGTGAGTGCTACGGGGCGGTAGTCGTTTAGCTCAGTTACCTTAGCTTTCTTGGGAACAGGAACAATGGTGGCCCTCTTGAAGCATGTGGGAACAGCAGACTGGTATAGGGATTGATTGAACATGTCCGTAAACACACCAGCCAGCTGGTCTGCGCATGCTCTGAGGGCGCGGCTGGGGATGCCGTCTGGGCCTGCAGCCTTGCGAGGGTTAACACGTTTAAATGTCTTACTCACCTCGGCTGCAGTGAAGGAAAGGCCGCATGTTTTCGTTGCAGGCTGTGTCAGTGGCACTGTATTGTCCTCAAAGCGGGCAAAAAAGTTATTTAGTCTGCCTGGGAGCAAGACATCCTGGTCCGTGACTGGGCTGGATTTCTTCCTGTAGTCCGTGATTGACTGTAGACCCTGCCACATGCCTCTTGTGTCTGAGCCGTTGAATTGAGATTCTACTTCGTCTCTGTACTGGCGCTTAGCTTGTTTGATAGCCTTGCGGAGGGAATAGCTGCACTGTTTGTATTCGGTCATGTTACCAGACACCTTGCCCTGATTAAAAGCAGTGGTTCGCGCTTTCAGTTTCACACGAATGCTGCCATCAATCCACGGTTTCTGGTTAGGGAATGTTTTAATCGTTGCTATGGGAACGACATCTTCAACGCACGTTCTAATGAACTCGCACACCGAATCAGCGTATTTGTCAATGTTGTTATCTGACGCAATACGAAACATCTCCCAGTCCACGTGATGGAAGCAGTCTTGGAGTGTGGAGTCAGCTTGGTCGGACCAGCGTTGGACAGACCTCAGCGTGGGAGCCTCTTGTTTTAGTTTCTGTCTGTAGGCAGGGATCAACAAAATGGAGTCGTGGTCAGCTTTTCCGAAAGGGGGGCAGGGCAGGGCCTTATATGCGTCGCGGAAGTTAGAGTAACAATGATCCAAGGTCTTTCCTCCCCTGGTTGCGCAATCGATATGCTGATAAAATTTGGGGAGTCTTGTTTTCAGATTAGCCTTGTTAAAATCCCCAGCTACAATGATTGCAGCCTCCGGATAAATCGTTTCCAGTTTGCAGAGAGTTAAATAAAGTTCGTTCAGAGCCATCGATGTGTCTGCTTGGGGGGGAATATATACGGCTGTGATTATAATCGAAGAGAATTCTCTTGGTAGATAATGCGGTCTACATTTGATTGTGAGGAATTCTAAATCAGGTGAACAGAAGGATTTGAGTTCCTGTATGTTTCTTTCATCACACCATGTCACGTTGGCCATGAGGCATACGCCCCCGCCCCTCTTCTTACCAGAAAGATGTTTGTTTCTGTCAGCGCGCTGTGTGGAGAAACCCGTTGGCTGCACCGCTTCGGATAGCGTCTCTCCAGTGAGCCATGTTTCAGTGAAGCAAAGGACGTTACAGTCTCTGATGTCCCTCTGGAATGCTACCCTTGCTCGGATTTCATCAACCTTGTTGTCAAGAGACTGGACATTGGCAAGAAGAATGCTAGGGAGTGGTGCGCGCTGTGCCCGTCTCCGGAGTCTGACCAGAAGACCGCCTCGTTTCCCTCTCTTTCGGAGTCGTTTTTTTCGGTCGCTGCATGGGATCCACTCCGTTGTCCTGTTTGTAAGGCAGAACACAGGGTCCGCGTCGCGAAAAACATATTCTTGGTCGTACTGATGGTGAGTTGACGCTGATCTTATATTCAGTAGTTCTTCTCGACTGTATGTGATGAAACCTAAGATGACCTGGGGTACTAATGTAAGAAATAACACGTAAAAAAACTAAAAACTGCATAGTTTCCTAGGAACGCGAAGCGAGGCGGCCATCTCTGTCGGCGCCGGAAGTGCCAGTACCTGGTCAGGGATGGGAACAGTACCTCGGTACCTGGTGAGGGATGTGAACAGTCTCTCAATACCTGGTCAGAGATGTGAACAGTACCTCAGTACCTGGTCAGGGATGTGAACAGTACCCCAGTGCCTGGTCAGGGATGTGAACAGTACCCCAGTGCCTGGTCAGGGATGGGAACAGTACCTCAGTACCTGGTCAGGGATGTGAACAGTACCTCAGTACCTGGTCAGGGATGTGAACAGTACCTCAGTATCTGGTCAGGGATGTGAACAGTACCTCAGTACCTGGTCAGGGATGGGAACAGTAACTCAGTACCTGGTCAGGGATGGGAACAGTACCTCAGGACCTGGTTGGGGATGTGAACAGTACCTGGTCAGGGATGTGAACAGTACCTGGTCAAGGATGTGAACAGTACCTCAGGACCTGGTCAGGGATGTGTACAGTACCTCAGTACCTGGTCAGGGATGGGTACAGTACCTCAGTACCTGGTCAGGGATGTGAACAGTACCTCAGTACCTGGTCATGGATGTGAACAGTTCCTCAGTATCTGGTCAGGGATGGGAACAGTACCTCAGTACCTGGTCAGAGATGGGAACAGTACCTAAGTACCTGGTCAGGGATGTGAACAGTACCTCAGTACCTGGTAAGGGATGTGAACAGTACCTCAGGACCTGGTCAGGGATGTGAACAGTTCCTCAGTACCTGGTCAGAGATGTGAACAGTACCTCAGTACCTGGTCAGGGATGTGAACAGTACCTGGTCAGGGATGGGAACAGTACCTCAGGACCTGGTCAGGGATGTGAACAGTACCTCAGTACCTGGTCAGGGATGTGAACAGTACCTCAGTACCTGGTCAGGGATGTGAACAGTACCTCAAGACCTGGTCAGGGATGTGAAGGGATGGGAACTGTACCTCAGTACTGGGTCAGAGATGTGAACAGTACCTGGTCAGCGATGGGAACAGTACCTCAGTACCTGGTCAGGGATGTGAACAAAACCTGGTCAGGGATGTGTACAAAACCTCAGTACCTGGTCAGGGATGTGAACAGTACCTCAGTACCTGGTCAGTACTGAACAGTACCTCAGTACCTGGTCAGGGATGGGAACAGTACCTCAGTACCTGGTCAGAGATGTGAACAGTACCTCAGTACCTGGTCAGGGATGTGTACAAAACCTCAGTACCTGGTCAGGGATGGGAACAGTACCTCAAGACCTGGTCAGGGATGTGAAGGGATGGGAACTGTACCTCAGTACTGGGTCAGAGATGTGAACAGTACCTGGTCAGGGATGGGAACAGTACCTCAGTACCTGGTCAGGGATGTGAACAAAACCTCAGTACCTGGTCAGGGATGTGTACAAAACCTCAGTACCTGGTCAGTACTGAACAGTACCTCAGTACCTGGTCAGGGATGTGAACAGTACCTCAGTACCTGGTCAGGGATGTGAACAGTACCTCAGTACCTGGTCAGGGATGTGAACAGTACCTCACTACCTGGTCAGGGATGTGAACAGTACCTCACTACCTGGTCAGGGATGTGAACAGTACCTCAGTACCTGGTCAGGGATGTGAACAGTACCTCAGTACCTGGTCAGGGATGTGAACAGTACCTCGGTACCTGGTCAGGGATGTGAACAGTACCTGGTCAGGGATGTGAACAGTACCTCAGTACCTGGTCATAGAGTTCTGTTCAAGTTAATAACATTATCCCTTACTAGTCCTACATGTGAATCACACACTCATTAAAGAAAGAGTGCCTTCCTTTACTCAGTGTTTTATTGGGTTTGATGATGGTGTTTTCAAACACATGAGCAATCCTGAAGTATCTCATGTATATATTTGTCTTCATGTGAATTCAAGGCTCCAGGGCTCTCTCTCTCTCTCCCCATGACTCTAATTAATAATCAACTGCTTTTCCTGGACTCACTCACTTGTTCCTTGAGCAAGGTCTCCCTACACTACACTGTGGTATCGTCCCAAATGGCACCCTATTCCCTATATAGTGCACTACTTTTGATCAGGGCCCTATGTGACACTATATTAGGAATAGGGTGCTATTTGGGATGCAAGCCTCCCTATACTGTATCATCTCTCCTATGCGCTTATTCCGTCTATTTTGGAACGCACAAGTGAATCTGAACTCCACACCAATTCCCACAACCCAAGAGAAGAACCAGGAAGTTGGCTTTTCATCTCAGTATAAAAGACAAAAGAGAATGAATTTTCAAGCATGCAACCAAACCACTAAACCTCACGCAACAGCTCCTATGTTTACTCATAAGAAAACTAGGCTATATTCGTTGTGTCAAATTGGCCCTCCTAATGATGCAACTTTCTCTGGCACAAAAAGTCAGAGAAAGAGGAGCTGGAAACACAAACTGTGTGGTTGGTATTCTCCTTTTCAATGCTTTTCTTGTTATTGTGTTCTGTTCTAATGAGCAAATAGACCTTTTAAAGTAAATCACAGTCTTCTCCAAGTACCTGTACCATTGATGTCCTATTGTATGATCGACATAACCACATGAATAAGACATAGAAATGAAAAGGTATATCCCCTCGGGGCATAAAATGATTAAACTGCTTATTGGCATTAGGATTCTGTCAAACACTGTTGGCCATTGTACAGCTCTTGATATCTCTGTTGATGTTTCCTGTCCTGAGACTGAAGACACAACAGGTATCATGCTTTTTCTGTTCTTTTGCTTGGTCTACATATCATCATCATCCCCATTCTACCAGGGGAGAATGCAGAACAAACACCCCAAGCTGCTCAATGCATTATTACAGTGGACAAAAAGAAAATCAGTTGGCGGACTGCCACCACCATCTTTAATATCACAATGGACTTTTAACCGGGAGAGGAAGATGAAGTATGACTGGTCAAACTGTCTACAGGAAGATAGAAGAAAGTTCCAGAATCGACTGGAACATCAACAGTCTACCTAGTACGAGTGGTGTCTTCTCAACATGGTCTCATTTCAATATGCCAAAATGTGACCAACTTGTTGTGTGTATTTACTGAAATGTGTAACTAATAGATGAGCACACACACACACACATTTTTAAATGTATGTATATTGTAAAGTCTGTTGTCTGTAATGTATTTTTCGTTATATGTCGGACCCAAGTAAGACTAGCTGTCGCCATTGGCGTCGGCTAATGGGGATCCTTATGAATAAAAAAATACATCAGCTGAGCTAACCTTTTACACTGAACCAAAATATAAAACACAACACGCAACAATTTAAAAGATTTTACTGAGTTACAGTAAAATCAGTCAATTGAAATAAATTCATTAGGTCCTAATCTATGGGTTTCACATGACAGGGAATACGGATATGCATCTGTTGGTCACAGATAAAGTAGGGGTGTGGATCAGAAAACCAGTCAGTATCTAGTGACCACCATTTGCCTCATGCAGCGTGACACATCTCTTTCACATAGAGTTGATCAGGCTGTTGATTGTGGCCTGTGGAATGTTGCCCCACTCCTCTTCTGGCTGTGCCCCACTCCTCTTCTGGCTGTGCCCCACTCCTCTTCTGGCTGTGCCCCACTCCTCTTCTGGCTGTGCCCCACTCCTCTTCTGGCTGTGCCCCACTCCTCTTCTGGCTGTGCCCCACTCCTCTTCTGGCTGTGCGAAGTTGCTGGATATTGGTGGGAACTGGAATACGCTGCTGTACATGTCGATCCAGAGTAGGGGTATGAACGTTTAAACATTTTAATGAAGTTGGGATCCTTAAGTAGGCTGTCAAGTGTTTATAAGAATTTGTTCTTAATTAACTTGCCTAGTTAAATAAAGGTTAAATAAAAAATGTATTAATTAAAATCACAGTTCAGTGATCACAAAACATTATTTTCTGTGTTCTAGCCGATAGGCTATAAATGCCTGGGGAAGTTGTGTAATTCAAATAAAACCAGAGAGGATGAGGCAAATTTTAGGCTTGGTGAATTTGCAAGGCATGCAAGACAAGACATGACATAGTGAGATGCAGATTACCAAAACATATGAGCAGGCTTCTGCTTTTTCCATCTCTCTCCCTCACACTGGCCTGGCTGCTCTGCCTCTCTCTCCCTCACACTGGCCTGGAAGCTCTGCCTCTCTCTCCCTCACGCTGGCCTGGCTGCTCCGCCTCTCCCTCCCTCACACTGGCCTGGCTGCTCAGCCTCTCCCTCCCTCACGCTGGCCTGGCTGCTCCGCCTCTCCCTCCCTCACACTGGCCTGGCTGCTCCGCCTCTCCCTCCCTCACACTGGCCTGGAAGCTCCGCCTCTCTCTCCCTCACACTGGCCAGGCTGCTCCGCCTCTCTCTCCCTCACACTGGCTGCTCCGCCTCTCCCTCCCTCACACTGGCCTGGAAGCTCCGCCTCTCTCTCCCTTACACTGGCCTGGCTGCTCCGCCTCTCCCTCCCTCACACTGGCTGCTCCGCCTCTCCCTCCCTCACACTGGCCTGGCTGCTCAGCCTCTCCCTCCCTCACGCTGGCCTGGCTGCTCCGCCTCTCCCTCCCTCACACTGGCCTGGCTGCTCCGCCTCTCCCTCCCTCACACTGGCCTGGAAGCTCCGCCTCTCTCTCCCTCACACTGGCCTGGCTGCTCCGCCTCTCTCTCCCTCACACTGGCTGCTCCGCCTCTCCCTCCCTCACACTGGCCTGGAAGCGCCGCCTCTCTCTCCCTCACGCTGGCCTAGCTGCTCCGCCTCTCCCTCCCTCACGCTGGCCTGGCTGCTCCGCCTCTCCCTCCCTCACGCTGGCCTGGCTGCTCCGCCTCTCCCTCCCTCACGCTGGCCTGGCTGCTCCGCCTCTCCCTCCCTCACGCTGGCCTGGCTGCTCCGCCTCTCCCTCCCTCACGCTGGCCTGGCTGCTCCGCCTCTCTCTCCCTCACGCTGGCCTGGCTGCTCCGCCTCTCTCTCCCTCACGCTGGCCTGGCTGCTCCGCCTCTCTCTCCCTCACGCTGGCCTGGCTGCTCCGCCTCTCTCTCCCTCACGCTGGCCTGGCTGCTCCGCCTCTCCCTCCCTCACGCTGGCCTGACTGCTCCGCCTCTCCCTCCCTCACGCTGGCCTGACTGCTCCGCCTCTCCCTCCCTCACGCTGGCCTGACTGCTCCGTCTCTCTCTCCCCCACGCTGGCCTGGCTGCTCCGCCTCTCCCTCCCCCACGCTGGCCTGGCTGCTCCGCCTCTCCTTCCCCCACAATGGCCTGGCTGCTCCGCCTCTCCCTCCCTCACGCTGGCCTGGCTGCTCCGCCTCTCCCTCCCTCACGCTGGCCTGGCTGCTCCGCCTCTCCCTCCCTCACGCTGGCCTGGCTGCTCCGCCTCTCCCTCCCTCACGCTGGCCTGGCTGCTCCGCCTCTCCCTCCCTCACGCTGGCCTGGCTGCTCCGCCTCTCCCTCCTTCACATTGGCCTGGCTGCTCCGCCTCGCTCTCCCTCACACTGGCCTGGCTGCTCCATCTCTTCCTAATGATGCCAGTGTGTGCTGTCTTCGGTCTGTTGCCTGTAGAATATCCTAGCCTATTCATGGCACTAATGTCTTCGAGACAGTTTTGCAAGCATTTTTGCCTCATGAAATGACAGTAGGCTACTGGTAGCCTGTATCGATTACGCTTTTCAGACATAATGGAACATGGCTCCTTGAAAGCGCCTCGGCTACGCATGTTATTCTGTATGTTAGGGTAGGCTACGGCATGTTATTCTGTATGTTAGGGTAGGCTACGGCATGTTATTCTGTATGTTAGGGTAGGCTACGGCATGTTTTTCTGTATGTTAGGGTAGGCTACACTATGTTTTTTTTAAATGCCGACAAAACCTTCACTGGTGATATGAACAGACATTTTACTTGTCTGTAAAGGAATGCCGCTTCTGAAGTCCATCACTAGGAAACCAGAACTGTCAATCAAATAATCTCGAGCTGCTGCTCGCAGCCTGTTTGCCTGCCAACTACACACAGAACACTCTCTCCTCTCTTTTTAAATACCGTGACTTACCAAGACATTTAGTAGAAAGAAAGCACATCTAGTTACCATACCATAAAAACAGCATAAACAACAACACAGCAGCTCAATCAGTTAACTGTAGTCAGGGAAACCATACCGAACTTGTAAAGACCTGAAAAGGAACTTCTTTGAATTTTCTGAAAAGTTATTAATTGTTGATATCAACATGTTATCGTAGCTGTGTTGTATGTCTGTAAAGTGTTACAGTAGATGTAACTTCCTTACAAGTCCCTGGGGTTCATACATACGTAATATGACCATTATTCTGCGCTGTAAATTGACACGGAAAACCGCTTTAAAAAAAATGTGAGTTTAAACGTTAAGCAAAATTGTCCATTTGTCACATCGCTAATTCAAAGCATCCCAAACATGCTCAATGTGTGGCATGTCTGGTGAGTATGCAGGCCATGGAAGAAGGGACATTTTCAGCTTCCAGTTGTGGTCTTCAGATCCTTGCAATATGGAGTCGTGCATTATCATGCTGAAACATGAAATGGTGGCGGAGGATGAATGGCACGACAACGTTGACATCAGCAAACCGCTCGCCCACACAACGCCATCTGCCCGGTAAAGTTGAAACAGTTCCAGCATGCCAGTGGCCATCGAAGGTGAGCATTTGCACACTGAAGTCGTTTACGATGCCAAACTGCAGTCAGGTCAAGACCCTGGTGAGGACGACGAGCACGCAGATGAGCTTCCCTGAGACGGTTTCTGACAGTTTGTGTAAAAATTATTCGGTCGTGCAAACCCACAGTTTCCTCAGCTGTCCGAGTGCCTGATCTCAGACGATCGATCCCGCAAATAAAAAAGCCGTGTGTGGAGGTCCTGAGCTGGCGTGGTTACACGAGGTCTGCAGTTGTGAGGCCGGTTGTGTGTACTCCCAAATTCTCTAAAACGACGGAGCTTATGGTAGAGACATTAACATTAAATTATCTGGCAACAGCTCTGGAGGACATTGCTGCAGTCAGCATGCCAATAGCACACTCCCTCAAAACGTGAGACATCTGTGGCATTGTGCTGTGTGACAAAACTGCACATTTTAGAGTGGCCTTTTATTGTCCCCAGCACAAGGTGTACCTGTGCACTGATCATGCTGTTTAATTAGCTTCTTGATATGCCATACCTTTCAGGCAGTTGGATTATTGTGGCAAAGGAGAAATGGTCACTAACAGGGATATAAGCAACATTTGAGAGAAATACGTTTTTTGTGCTGATGGAACATTTCTGGAACTTTTTATTTCAGCTCAAGAAACATTCGGACCAACACTTTACATGTTGCATTTATATTTTTGTTCAGTGTAGTTGTATGTCACTTGGGGTGACATTACCTACTGTATATCAGATAAATTACAATGACGTGCCATATTTAACCCTTAAAGAATCAGAATTACATTGAATGCCTATGATTAGTTTTGAATTACCCCCCCCCCCCCCCCCCTGTAAATCATATTTAAATTATGCAAAACAACAAACTTAATTGAATAAAGGGGAATAAATGGACTTTATGGAGCTGACAACAGTAGCTCAGATCAGAGCTGGAAGTTTTGGACAAGAGCATCTTGGTTTGGAGACACATACATTACATACTGTAATCCACCTCTAATGTCAAATGCCGCGGTGGTGACATTGGCTTCTCCACGTGGGATAAAATTAGACTGAACACACCGCTGGTTCAAGGTGAATACAATTTGATTCTATTCCCTGGCGTAGGCTTTTCATTTTTGTGTTCTTCAGTAGGCGCTAACTCATTTATCTTTCTCTGTGATTCTTCTTGTAGCATATTCCTCTATGCTAATTCCCCTGCGTATTCTAGTGCTCTTGTTCCCAGAGGCTTCCCATAGTATGTATCCCAAATGGCACCCTATTCAATATATAGTGCACTACCTATGGGCCCTGGTCAATAGTAGTGCACTGCATTGGGAATAGGGTGCCATTTGGGACTTAACCATAGCCTGTGTGCAGGTATCAGTGGACATCAATCTTACAGTATATACATACAGCTTCTGGGCTTGTTTAGGCTTGCTACACTAGCCATTGGAAATTGAGTTTGCATAGCGGGTTGCCTTCCCAAGGCTGAAACAAGAGTCTTTGGAATTAATACAGTTTACGCAAGTCCGACATCACGAAGGCTGGTCACCTTCACATTCATCTAGTAAGCACAATATAATTCACCTCGCTTCCTTTCACAGGCATAGTATTTATAATGATACCTCATCAACATAGCAGGTATAGTATAGGGTAGTATTTATAATGATACCTCATCAACATAGCAGGTATAGTATAGGGTAGTATTTATAATGATACCTCATCAACATAGCAGGTATAGTATAGGGTAGTATTTATAATGATACCTCATCAACATAGCAGGTATAGTATAGGGTAGTATTTATAATGATACCTCATCAACATAGCAGGTATAGTATAGGGTAGTATTTATAATGATACCTCATCAACATAGCAGGTATAGTATAGGGTAGTATTTATAATGATACCTCATCAACATAGCAGGTATAGTATAGGGTAGTATTTATAATGATACCTCATCAACATAGCAGGTATAGTATAGGGTAGTATTTATAATGATACCTCATCAACATAGCAGGTATAGTATAGGGTAGTATTTATAATGATACCTCATCAACATAGCAGGTATAGTATAGGGTAGTATTTATAATGATACCTCATCAACATAGCAGGTATAGTATAGGGTAGTATTTATAATGATACCTCATCAACATAGCAGGTATAGTATAGGGTAGTATTTATAATGATACCTCATCAACATAGCAGGTATAGTATAGGGTAGTATTTATAATGATACCTCATCAACATAGCAGGTATAGTATAGGGTAGTATTTATAATGATACCTCATCAACATAGCAGGTATAGTATAGGGTAGTATTTATAATGATACCTCATCAACATAGCAGGTATAGTATAGGGTAGTATTTATAATGATACCTCATCAACATAGCAGGTATAGTATAGGGTAGTATTTATAATGATACCTCATCAACATAGCAGGTATAGTATAGGGTAGTATTTATAATGATACCTCATCAACATAGCAGGTATAGTATAGGGTAGTATTTATAATGATACCTCATCAACATAGCAGGTATAGTATAGGGTAGTATTTATAATGATACCTCAACAACATAGCAGGTATAGTATAGGGTAGTATTTATAATGATACCTCATCAACATGGCAGGTATAGTATAGGGTAGTATTTATAATGATACCTCATCAACATAGCAGGTATAGTATAGGGTAGTATTTATAATGATACCTCATCAACATAGCAGGTATAGTATAGGGTAGTATTTATAATGATACCTCATCAACATAGCAGGTATAGTATAGGGTAGTATTTATAATGATACCTCATCAACATAGCAGGTATAGTATAGGGTAGTATTTATAATGATACCTCATCAACATAGCAGGTATAGTATAGGGTAGTATTTATAATGATACCTCATCAACATAGCAGGTATAGTATAGGGTAGTATCGTAATATTACCTCATCAGCATAGCATCACGTCTCCGCTGGTACTTTTCTATTAGCAAGTGTGAGGAACGTCATTCACCTATTACCTTCAGCCTATGAGCATGGCACACTAGAGAAATTCCACTGCGCTTGCTGAATGGGCGCACTCGTGCAATAATCACTTTTCGTTCTTCCAACCAATGGGAATGAATCTAGGAGAGTTTGTCAACTCAACCCTTGTGTCTTGCTTGTTGTTTTGCAGCAACAGTCTTCCAACGACCTTCCACCACCACCAGTCATCGGAAGCCCATTGATCTATAACTGGCCTAATAACTCACTAACTAGTAATCACTCCCCTATTGTTGACTACTAATGATCTATAACTGGGCTAATAACTCACTAACTAGTAATCACTCCCCTATTGCTGACTACTAATGATCTATAAATGGGCTAATAACTCACTAACTAGTAATCACTCCCCTATTGTTGACTACTAATGATCTATAACTGGGCTAATAACTCACTAACTAGCAAAGGATATGAACAAAAATGTGCACGTGGCTAAATTCAGCTTTCGCTTTGATCCCAAAACAAGCACATCTACTCACGATCGTTAATGCTGTAAACATAGTCCAGTTCCATATATGGCAATGGTCTATTTGCATATAGACCTCCTGCAGATCTGACTTGTTATGGCTCACTGGTCTGTGTAGAGTATGGTCTGAGTCCTGCATGTCAACGCACCGGTCTGTGTAGAGAACGGGCTGAGTCCTGCATGTCAACGCACTGGTCTGTGTAGAGAACGGGCTGAGTCCTGCATGTTAACGTACCGGTCTGTGTAGAGAACGGGCTGAGTCTTGCATGTCAACGCGCCGGTCTGTGTAGAGTACGGGCTGAGTTCTGCATGTCAACGCGCCAGTCTGTGTAGAGTATGGGCTGAGTCCTGCATGTCAACGCACCGGTCTGTGTAGAGAACAGGCTGAGTCCTGCATGTCAATGCACCGGTCTGTGTAGAGTACGGGCTGAGTCCTGCATGTCAATGCACCGGTCTGTGTAGAGTACAGGCTGAGTCTTGCATGTCAACGCACCGGTCTGTGTAGAGTACAGGCTGAGTCCTGCATGTCAATGCACCGGTCTGTGTAGAGTACGGGCTGAGTCCTGCATGTCAATGCACCGGTCTGTGTAGAGTACAGGCTGAGTCTTGCATGTCAACGCACCGGTCTGTGTAGAGTACGGGCTGAATCCTGCATGTCAACGCACCGGTCTGTGTAGAGTACGGGCTGAGTCCTGCATGTCAACGCACCGGTCTGTGTAGAGTACGGGCTGAGTCCTGCATGTCAACGCGCCGGTCTGTGTAGAGTACGGGCTGAGTCTTGCATGTCAACGCGCCGGTCTGTGTAGAGTACGGGCTGAGTCCTGCATGTCAACGCACCGGTCTGTGTAGAGTACGGGCTGAGTCCTGCATGTCAACGCACCGGTCTGTGTAGAGAACGGGCTGAGTCCTGCATGTCAATGCAATAGAATCCTACTCTGATATGTTCTGCCTACAAGAAAGTGTCTTGCATAGTTAGTTTTGTTGTTTTGGTATGTTGCATTGAAAGTGGCTAATATTGCGTTGATTTGATTACAATTCCCACAGTAAAAGGAAAGGTTGATAGTGTTAACAGGGAAAACTCTAGAACAGTAGTCGCCAACCTTTTCTGAGTCAAGATCACTTTCTGAGTCAAAATGCAAGCCGAGATCTACAGCTCAGATGTTTTGTATTAAAATGGCTTTAAAAAAAAACGTACGCCTTTGCAACATTAACCAATTACAAACAGTACTGTAGCAATGAGGTTTGTGCAGTAGGCTACAGGCCCAAAACATTATAATGACATATTGGCTTTGCTTGAATTGCCCTGCCAATGCATTGCTGTTCAGGCCATCTTTTTAAATTATATTAAAACATTTGAGGTAGGTTACATGATCATACCAGTAATAAATCCGTTGTTGTATTACTTGAGTGAGCATACGTTTTTAAAAATTGCTTTTATTTTATTGGGCTGATGGTTCCTTCATCTGATGGTCAGTCTCTGGCGAAGGGCCCGCCTCAACATCCCTCCGCTCTCCCTTTCCTCCACGGACGCTGACCAAAAAGGGACACGGTTTCCAGCTGATGGTGAAACTCGAGTCGCACCGCATTATTTCTGCCTCATGCACAAATTTGTGTTGTTACTCCTATGAACATATCAATATTCCTTGATATTAAAAAGACCCAAGCTGCTTATAATAACAACACAAGCCTATAGATACACGTTCCTACTCATTCATTACTGCAGCAGTGCTGGTTGTAGCGCTGAGTGGAAATAAGAAGAATGCACATTTTATGGCTTATAAAAGTCTTGAATACAAAGTGTTGACAGGGCTGAGTAAGAAGTTAAACATGAACTCACTCATAAACACAGCAGCTCTTTGCCAAAGACGAATAAAATGTAAAGAAAGATTGGCCAGTGGATCGTGATCGACCAGCTGGTGACCACTACTCTAGAAGGTTGAGTGAAGTTCAATCTCATGCTTCTCTCCATGGGCTGATAATTCTTCTGAGCGGAAGTCTTGTGGCTACAGCGCGCAGCTTAGAGGGAACATTGCTTGTGAACCTTACAAACCATGTAAAAAGTATAGACATTGTTGTACACTGAGTGTATAAAACATTAAGAACAGTTTCCTAATATATTTAGTTGTACCCCTGCCCCCTTTACCCTCTGAACGGCCTCAATTCGTTGGGGCATGGACTCTACAAGGTGTCGAAAGCGTTCCACGGGGATGCTGGACCATATTGACTCCAATGCTTCCAAATGATGTCACGTTGGCTGGGTTTCTTTTTGGTGGTGGACCATTCTTGACACACAGGAAACTTTTGATCGTGAAAAACCCAGCAGCGTTGCAGTTCTTGACACAAACCGGCATGGCACCTGCAATCATACCCCGTTCAAAGGGAACTTTCATCTACACTGATCGAAGTGGATTTAACAGGAGACATCAATTAGGGATCATAGCTTTCACCTGGATTCACCTGGACAGTCTAAGTCAAGGAATAATAATAATAAACAATACAATCCATAGAATACATAAAAAACGATGTGTTATGTAAGAGGATAATAATGAATATTAAATAATGTGCTCAGGAATGCTCACTTAATCTCTTGTCAATGTAACCTATATACAGTACAGTCTTAAATGTATCTAACAGGACTCAACTTAACAACGCAGTCCCCAACCAAATCACTCCCTCATAGATTCATCTACCCACTAAAACAATGGGTTAAGTGAATTGCGAAAACAAGCTGTATGATCCCAGATGGGATGTTGCCCTATAAGGCGGTAATACCTGGTGATAAATACCATAGAGGAACTCTGCAGGAGAGCCGGAGAATCAAAAGAGAAATCTCATTTGAAACGTCCCGTGAGTTTGGGCCTGATTATTCTGTGAGTATAGGCTCTGGCCTGCGAGGGCAGACCGGCTCTGTTCTGCAGTAGGGGAGACAGGTGATTCCAGGTGATTAATGAGGGAACAGCCATGGGTTGCGTCCCAAATGGCACCCCATTCCCTATATAGTGGATTACTTTGTTACTTCGTAAATGAGACAGTATTAGACAGTGTTCCAGGTAGATGACATACAGTATTAGACTGTGTTCCAAGTAGATGAGATGCACAGTATTAGACTGTGTTCCAGGCAGATAAGATGGAGACAGTATTAGACCGTGTTCCAGGTAGATGAGATGCACAGTATTAGACTGTGTTCCAGGCAGATAAGATGGAGACAGTATTTTACCGTGTTCCAGGTAGATGGAGATAGTATTAGACCGTGTTCCAGGCAGATAAGATGCAGACAGTATTAGACCGTGTTCCAGGTAGATGGAGACAGTATTAGACCGTGTTCCAGGCATATAAGATGGATATAGTATTAGACCGTGTTCCAGGTAGATGGAGACAGTATTAGACCGTGTTCCAGGCAGATAAGATGGATATAGTATTAGACCATGTTCCAGGTAGATGGAGACAGTATTAGACCGTGTTCCAGGTAGATGAGATGCACAGTATTAGACTGTGTTCCAGGCAGATTAGATGGAGACAGTATTATACCGTGTTCCAGGTAGATGGAGATAGTATTAGACCGTGTTCCAGGCAGATAAGATGCAGACAGTATTAGACCGTGTTCCAAGTAGATGGAGACAGTATTAGACCGTGTTCCAGGCATATAAGATGGATATAGTATTAGACCGTGTTCCAGGTAGATGGAGACAGTATTAGACCGTGTTCCAGGTAGATGGAGACAGTATTAGACCATGTTCCAGGTGGATAAAGACAGTATTAGACTGTGTTCCAGTATCCACACCTTTAAGTTGTGTGCTAGTATAGACATTGGACAAACCTCTTCAAGGTTAGGAGAGTTTGTTACAAATTAAGCAGAAGACCGTCACCAAAATCACCCCAGAATGAGAGTTCCTTCGAACACCTGTGTGTCTGTTGCTCTGTCCTGGTCCTCCCAGACCGCAGGCGAGGTCAAGGATAGCAGGGTTCAGTACACGAATCGGGTTTTCGGTAGGTCCAGGTCCAAACGGCAACAGGTAAGTCCAAACAGTCCAGCTTATACACGGTAAATCCAGCTGAGAATATTATATATATATAAATAAATAAGTCAGAAGTTTACATACACCTTAGCCAAATACATTTAAACTCAGTTTTTCACAATTCCTGACATTTAATCCTTGTAACAATTCCATGTCTAAGGTCTGTTTGGATCACCACTTCATTTTAAGAATGTGAAATTTCAGGATAATAGTAGAGAGAATGATTTACTTTCATCATTCCCAGTGGGTCAGAAGTTTACATACACTCAATTAGTATTTGGTAGCGTTGCCTTTAAAATATTTAACTTGGGTCAAACGTTTCGGGTAGCCTTCCACAAGCTTCCCACAATAAGTTGGGTGAATTTTGGCCTACTCCCCCTGACAGAGCTGGTGTAACTGAGTCAGGTTTGTAGGCCTCTATGCTCGCACATGCTTTTTCCACGCCCAATTTTTCAGTTTTTGATTTGTTAAAAAAGTTTGAAATATCCAATAAATGTCGTTCCACTTCATGATTGTGTCCCACTTGTTGTTGATTCTTCACAAAAAAAGACAGTTTTATATCTTTATGTTTGAAGCCTGAAATGTGGCAAAAGGTCGCAAAGTTCAAGGGGGCCGAATACTTTCGCAAGGCACTGTATGTATATATATATATATATATATATATATATATAAATAACTTCTCCTATTCTCTCCCGTACTTCATATGGTCCTTTCCATATGGCTAGTAGTTTATAGTGGGGCCCAGCACTAACATCTTACCTCCTGGTTGATATTCCTTCAGGGTAGCCTGCCGGTTATACATGTGCCGCTAGTGCTCTTATGCTTGCCTCATGTGATCTCTGACGATGGGCATGACTGTGGCTATCCTGTCTTGCATTGCCATGACGTGTTCTATAACACTAGTATATGGGGTGGATTGATGCTCCCAGGTTTCCCAGGCGATGTCTAAGATTCCCCGGGGGCGCCTCCCATATACCAGCTCAAAGGGGGAAAACCCCAGCGAGGCTTGGGGAATCTCTCTAATGGCAAACATCAGATATGGCAACATGCAATCCCAGTTTTTCCCATCCTCATCGATTACCTTCCCGGAGCATTGACTTCAGGGTGCGGTTAAATCTCTCAACCAGCCTATCCGTCTGAGGATGGTAAACCGATGTCCTCAATTGTTTCACCTGCAACAAAGGTCTGCCATAAGGTGGGACATAAAGGGGGTCCCCTGGTCAGTAAGAATCTCCTTTGGAAGAATGCTCCCTGGTGAACAGGAGCACTAATTCTTGGCAATATTTTCGGAAGCCATTGTCCGAAGGGAATGGCTTCTGGGTAGTGAGTGGCATAATCTCGGATGACCCGAATGTATTGGTGCCCTCTGGTGGATTTGGGTAGCGGGCCCTCTATATCTATCCTCTCAAATGGCATTTCGATTATGGGGAGTGGCACGAACGGGCCTCTAACAGCTGGTCGGGAAGCTGTTAACTGGCACTCTCCACAATGCCGAGCCACTTCAGCCTGAATTCCTGGCCAGTAAAACCTCCTTACACTCCGGTCTCAGGTTTTATCGATACCAAGATGTCCACCCAGAATGTGCCCATGAGCTAGGTCCAGTACTGTCCTCCGGTACCGGGTGGGGATCAACAACTGTTCCACCACATCAACCCCTCTGTACACCAAATCCTTTTCACGATGAAGTGAAAACTATTAGGCATCGTCCCATCATTTATTGGGGTACCATCTACGACCTGCACATCTGCTCTGGCTTGCTGCAGGGTTGGATCCTGGTTTTGGGCCGTCCCGAAATTAGTCAGGGACCCTAACAGGTCTGTTGGTTCTACATAGTCGTCCTCTGGATCTAGATCGACCCCGGCCCCACTAGAACCAGGCTGCTCATTATGGATGAGGTCTGCCACTTCTTCCTCATCCTCCCCTACTAGCACCTGTGAGGTTGGCCCCTGGGAGACCTTCTCTTTTCTTGGCTTTGGTTGAAGGCCACATGCCATTTCCTGCTTGGTGGTGTTCATTCTGGTTAAATAAAGACATTTAACCAGAATTAAGCCCATCACATCAAAAAATTAGGAGCCAGTATCTCCACAGTTAGTTGAGGGGAGAGTAGGCTCCTAAAGCTTAGACTCGGAGGCTCTGTTAGAAGCAGTCACTACAATGTAACCAGTGATGTAGTGGTAAAAGAAAATAGGTGGGTAAACTCTGTCGTTCCCTGTAGAAAAAGTAACACTTTCTATACAGTACCAGTCAAAAGTTGACACACCTACTCATTCAAGGGTTTTTCTTTATTTTTTACTATATTCTACATTTGGAATAATAGTGAAGACATCAAAACTATGAAATAACACATGGAATCATGTAGTAACCAAAAACAAGTGTTAAACAAATGTATTTTATATTAGAGATTCCTCAAAGTAGCCACCCTTTGCCTTGATGACATCTTTGCACACTCTTGGCATTCTCTCAACCAACTTCATGAGGAATGCTTTTCCAACAGTCTTGAAGTAGTTCCCACATATGCTGAGCACTTGTTGGCTTCTTTTCCTTCACTCTGCGGTTGAACTCATCTCAAACCATCTCAATTGGGTTGAGGTCAGGTGATTGTGGAGGCCAGGTCATCTGATGCAGTACTCCATAACTCTCATTCTTGGTCAAATAGAGCATACACAGCCTGGAGGTGTGTTGAATTATTGTCCTGTTGAAAAACATATGATACTCCCACTAAACCCAAACCAGATGGGATGGTGTATCGCTGCAGAATGCTGTGGTAGCCATGCTGGTTAAGTGTGCCTTGAATTCTAAATAAATCACAGACAGTGTCTCACAAAGACATAGCGGTTGGAACCAAAAATCTCAAATTTAGACTCATCAGACCATTGCTCATGTTTCTTGGCCCAATCTAGTCTCTTCTTCTTATTGGTGTCCTTTAGTAGTGGTTTCTTTGCAGCAATTCGACCACGAAGGCCTGATTTACACAGTCGCCTCTGAACAGTTGATGTTGAGATGTGTATGTTACTTGAACTCCGTGAAGCATTTATTTGGGCTGCAATTTTTGAGGCTGGTAACTCGAATGAACTTATCCTCTGTAGCAGAGGTAACTCTGGGTCTTCCTTTCCTGTGGCGGTCCTCATGCGTGCCAGTTTCATCATAGTGTTTTCTTGGTTTTTGTGACAGCACTTAAAGAAACCTGAAAAGTTATTGAAATGTTCCAGATTGACCGACCTTCATGTCTTAAAGTAAAGATGGACTGTTGTTTCTCTTTGCTTACTTGAGCTGTTCTTGCCATAATATGGACTTGGTCTTTTACCAAATAGGACTGTCTTCTGTATACCACCCTTACCTTCTCACAATACAACTGGTTGGCTCAAACGTAATAAGGAAAAAAAATCCACAAATTAACTTTTAACAAGGCACACTTGTTAACTGAAATGCATTCCAGGTGACTACCTCATGAAGCTGGTTGAGAGAATACCAAAAGTGTTCAAAGCTGCCAAATAAGCAAAGGGTGTCTACTTTGAAGAATCTCAAATACAAAATATACACTAACGTTCAAACGTTTGGGGTCACTTAGAAATGTCCTTGTTTTCCATGAAAACATACATGAAATGAGTTGCAAAATGAATAGGAAATATAGTCAAGATGTTGACAAGGTTATAAATAATGATTTTTAATTGAAATAATAATTGTGTCCTTCAAACTTGGCTTTTGTCAAAGAATCTTCCATTTAAAGCAATTACAGTTTTGCAGACCTTTGGCATTCAAGTTGTCAATTTGTTGAGGTAATCTGAAGAGATTTCACCCCATGCTCCCTGAAGCACCTCCCACAAGTTGGATTGGCTTGATGGGCACTTCTTACGTACCATACGGTCAAGCTGTTCCCACAACAGCTCAAAAGGGTTGAGTTTCAGTGACTGTGCAGGCCACTCCATTATAGACATAAAACCAGCTGACTGCCTCTTCCCTAAATAGTTATTGCATAGTTTGGAGCTGTGCTTTGGGTCATTGTCCTGTTGTAGGAGGAAATTGGCTACAATTAAGCGCTGCCCACAGGGTATGGCATGGCTTTGCAAAATGGAGTGATAGCCTTCCTTCTTCAAGATCCCTTTTACCCTGTACAAATCTCCCACTTTACCACCAAGGCACCCTCAGACCAACACATTGCCTCCACCATGCTTGACAGATGGCGTCAAGCACTCCTCCAACATATTTTCATTTTTTCATTCTCATGAATGTTCTTCTCTGTGATCCGAACATCTCAAACTTACATTCGTCTATCCATAACACTTTTTTCCAATCTTCCTCTGTCCAGTGTCTGTTCTTTTTCCATCTTAATATTTTATTTCTATTGGCTAGTCTGAGATATGGCTTTTTCTTCGCAACTTTGCCTAGTTGGCCAGCATCCTGGAGTCGCCTCTTCACTGTTGACGTTGAGACTGGTGTTTTGTGGGTACTATTTAATGAAGCTGCCAGTTGAGGACTTGTGAGGTGCCTGTTTCTCAAACTACATACTTGTCCTCTTGCTCAGTTGTGCACCGGGGCCTCTCATTCCTCTTCCCATTCTGGTTAGAGCCAGTTTGTGCGGTTCTGTGAAGAGTGTAGTACACAGCACTATACGAGATCTTCAGTTTCTTGGCAATTTCTCACATGGAAGAGCCTTAATTTATCAGAACAAGAATAGACTGACGAGTTTCAGAAGAAAGTTATTTGTTTCTGGCCATTTTGAGCTTGTAATCAAACCCACAAATGCTGAAGCTCCAGATACTCAACTAGTCTAAAGGCCAGGTTTATTGCTCCTTTAATCAGCACACTGTTTTCAGCTGTGCTAATATAATTGCAAAAGGGTTTTCTAATGATCAATTAGCCTTTTAAAATGATAAACTTGGATTAGCTAACACAACGTGCCATTGGAACACAGGAGTGATGGTTGCTGATAATGGGCCTCTGTACGCCTATGTAGATATTCCATTAAAATTCAGCCGGGCCTCCCGGGTGGCGCAGTAGTCTAAGGCACTGCATCGCAGTGCTAGCTGTGCCACCAGAGACTCTGGGTTTGAGCCCAGGCTCTGTCGCAACCGGCCACGGCCAGGAGGTCCATGGGGTGGCGCACAATTGGCCCAGCGTCATCCGGGATAGGGAGGGCTTGGCCGGCAGGGATATCCTTGTCTTGCCGCGCACTCCTGTGGTGGGCTGGGCACAGTGCATGCTGACCAGGTCGCTAGTTGTACGGTATTTCCTCCGATACATTGGTGCGGCTGGCTTCCGGGTTGGATGTGCATTGTGTCAAGAAGCAGTGCGGCTAGGTTAGCTTGTGTTTCGGAGGACGCATGGCTCTCGACCTTCGCCTCTCACAAGTTCGAACGGGAGTTGCAGCGATGAGTCAAGACTGTAACCACTACCAATTGGATACCACGAAATTGGGGGGGGGGGGGGGAATTAAATGAAAAAGTCAGCAGTTTCCAGTTACAATAGTCATTTACAACATTACCAATGTCAACACTTTATTTCTGATCAATTTTATGTTATTTTAAATGGAAAAAAAATAAAATAATCAAAAACAAGGGCATTTCTAATGGACCCCAAACTCTTGAATGGTAGTGTATTTTGATTTGTTTAACACTTTTTGGGGGTTACTACATGATTCCATATGTGTTACGTCATAGTTTTGATGTCTTCACTATTATTCTACAATGTAGAAAATAGTAAAAATAAAGAAAAACCCTGGAATGAGTAGGTGTGTCCAAACCTTTGACTGGTACTGTACTTTAAAAACTGTGTTTTACGCTCCACTACATCACTGAATGTAATTGAATAGTGATGACAACGGATGTACTTGCATATTAATAGTAAGGGGCATTCCAAGTAGTGTCAATGCATTGCTTCATTTAGGTGTGTTATCTTAATTTGATTACTCTGTGGTCACAGATAATGTTCCTGTCCAGCAGGAAATGCAAACTTGTGTATTCCAGGCTTCTGAAGTTATTTCAACTTTAAAAGGTCAGACTTGATTTGCCCTAACGAACTATGGATCAACCTCTACAAAATTGTGCATTCATTATAATCCACATAATAATTAATGTTCTGTTGCTGCAGGATTATTTTCTTGCTGTGAGACCAGTCAAATGAAGATAGGACACCTGTACTAAGTGGTCTACAGACCAGAGTCCAGTAGTAATCTAAACCTGGGCTTGAGGAGCCCACTGCGGACTAACTTCATGATTAGAGCGAGACCATCCCCATCCCATGGCATCTGAACATCAGTTTTACTTCCATAGATCAGTCTGAAACTACAGGTTTGACTGACTTCTAGAACACTGTAGATCTCTGCATAATGCTCCAACCAGGGACACAATTATTGTACAACTCTGCAGAAATGAAAGACATCTCACTGTCTGGTACTGTTCCTCACTGTTCTCCCCTATGACATTCAGAATAGTTATCCACTACTGTATTTCTCTGAGCTGTTATTTCAACAAATCAAAACCACAGTATGTTTCTATAACTGGCTTAGTGAGATAGCTATATAAATAATGAAAGTGTAACCTTGAGAATACAAGCACCCAAATAATCAGCCTTAAAGCCTCTGCAGCGAGGACTGCAGCCCAGCACAGCTCAGAGGGAAGGTATACAGGTATGAGATTTCCCGAGTGTTGCCTGGACAAATTGCACGCGAAAACAAAAACAATGAATCAAGTTAGAAGGCCACCTGGAGTTTGTTTCAGCAGAAAGTCCATCATAAGGCCCCTGCTTTAGCTAGGTTGCGTCACAAATGGCACCCTATTCCCTATTCAATGGAACCACTTGTCAAAAGTAGTGCACTATAAAGGGAATAGGGTGCCATTTGGGACGCATGCCTAAAGACCATTATCCAGGCCAAGAACTAGGAAGCGCTGGTTGGTACAACTTTTTGTAATCCATTTGTGAGAGACCCCCATTAACATAACTGTACTGTTACTGGAGAAAATGAGGCTCATTATGAGGCTCACGATCTACCTAAAGGGTGAGGTAGCAGCCGTGTGTCGTGAACAAATGGCACCCTATTCCCTATGTAGTGCACTACTTTCACCAGGACCCATGGCCCATAGATGCAATCAGTGTGTCATAAACAAGAGTTCATGTCATTGTTGACCTTACCAGATCAATCAATTACATTTATTTATAGAGCCCTTTTAACATCAGCCGATGTCACAAAATGCTATATAGAAACCCAGCCTAAAACCCCAAACAGCAAGTAATACAGATGTAGAAGCAGGCTGTTTTAAACAAGACTACATGTCATTGTTGCTCTTACCAGATGCAGGCTGTTCTAAACAAGAATACATGTCATTGTTGCCCTTCCCTAAGGCAGGCTACCCCCTGTACTGTACGTTCGTGATTGATTCTAAATCCAACACTGTAGCAGGGATTGTAACCCATGCAGAACAGAATAATACTGTGGTTCCTTACCTGGGTGTCCTGTGTAACACACACATTTGAAGGAGAAAGGTGAAACTTGGAGACACGTTCCATTACGACAAACTCTTTCGCAGTTCTCTCGTCCAATCACATCAGAGCAGTTAGCCCCTGAGGGAAAAGAAGCATGAATTATGAATAATTTAAAATTAACAAAATGGTTTAGATAAGTATCTAGATTCTACATTCTTATAAATTGGATCTAGAGTATTTTATTCGTATAGATTGGATCTACAGTATTTTATTCGTATAGATTGGATCTACAGTATTTTATTCATATAGATTCAATCTATTGTTTTTTATTTGATTTGAAGAAACGTAGGGTCAACAATTACCTACAGTAATTAACTATGCAGATTCTGGAAATTAAATTAAACTGAAAGACATCATTGCAGCTTGAAAGTCTACATCGAAACTCTCACTTACGGTGGCCCCATTGCACAAAGTTAGTTAGTTACTGCATAATGCATTTCTAATGATAACCGTGTTCATTTCATGATTCAGATGACTTGTGATGTCAAAAACATGACAAGTTAGCTCCTAAGTCTTCAGAGCCAATGTTTAAACAACGTTTGAGAGCCATCGTTTATTGACAAAGACATGGTGAGAGAAGGAATCAAATCTAAATGAAAATGATAGAGAGGAGGTAAAGTAATTAAGAATGCATTCAGGTGGTACAAAAACCCATTCCAGAAATAATTATGGTGATTAACGCAAAATAAAGTCCTGGAAGAAAATATTGTTCACATAAATAGCCCATGGGGTATCTGTGTCTCCATACCAAATAGCACCCTTTTCCCAATGAAGTGCACTACTTTTGACCAGAGCCCTATGTGTACTATGAAGGGAAAAGGGTGCAGTTTGGGACAGAATCTGGATATTCTTGAAATAAATGCATTAAGCTAGATGAGAACTAGTAATTATGATAGATAAATAATATGGAAGTATCTCCAAGCAATAGGGTTGTAACATTAGGGTTATGTTCCAAATTGCACCCTATTCTCAATATAGTGCACTATTTTTTACCAGAGCCCACAATGTATGGAATAGGGTGCCATTTGGGACACAGGCTTAGCCTCCAGGTAGGTAGGTGGATTCTGTCACGGCAGATTTAATTAACGAGAGCAATTTATTTTCGCATTTATAGTAATTGAAGGTACAACAATCCATTGAGTTTAGCATTTGGTGGATGAGTACAGGGTGTAAAGTAAAGCAGCAAACCCTGATGAAGGCTATTTGGCCACAACATTGGTTAAATAAATCCACTGCAAGGAGAGAGGAGTGTGCAACTTTAGCATTTTCACAAAGTAGCTTAAAAAGAGATCAACATCCATTTTTGGACTACCGGTATATGTGGCGGGAGGAAGGGGGGCTTTGTTGTTGTTTGAACTGCAGAATGACCCTTTAAAAACAGTAGTAACATCAAAGTCATAATTCTCAGTTGTATTCCTCACCTGAAAAAAGTGGAGGGCACAAACACTTATACGTTGCGTGGATGTGATCTGTCGTACCATTGGTTACACAGACTCCTTCGTTCTCACATGGGTTTTCCAAACACGCATCAAACTTCTCACAGAACTTTCCAGAGTAATGCTGGCGGCACTGACAGCGGTACGCTCCGTCTTCCCAAAAGCTTGTCCTACAAACACCGTTCCCGGAGCAGAGTCGCACTAGTGGGCTGCTTTGACACTGTTGTTCCTTCACAGAGACGTTGAGACGAAGACCCAGCTTGCAGAGCTGTGAATTCCCCTCATGCGAAGCTATGAAATAATGAAGGCCCGGGAGAAGCCACTTAGGTTGGACCTGCCTAGACGCATTCATAACGTCATCGGAACAGAGAAACTGGTCTTGTGACTGTGGTGCAGTGGAACAACTTTCAAAGTCCTCCTTTGACACATTGAGGATCCTGATACCGTATAAATCCAGAGTGGCATCAATAGAAACAAACAGCTTGACGCCAAACTGCACCTCTAGAGGACAAATCTGAGGTAAGTTCCAAGTTGGCGGAACATCTGACTTTTGGGTCTCTGTCCTTTCTTGATCACCCCAACATTGGACCATACTATCACAGATGTTTTCCATGAGTGTCCATTTCACCTGAGCAGTTTGTGGTTGTAGGTGCCATTCCAGATTGGCTGGTCGGCTGCAGACTGTCTGGCTGTGAACAACTATGCAGCCATTGAGAAAATAGCTTATTATGACAGCGATGATGTGAAATGAAAGCCTCTGCATTTTTAAGTTTCTCCCTTTTGGTGCTTCCCTATTCGCTTTCGTACAGGTCTTCAGAGCTTTCGTACAGGTCTTCAGAGCTTTCGTACAGGTCTTCAGAGCATTCCTGAAGACATTTAATTTGAGGAATGTTCAGGTAAAAGAGATGTAATTAAATTCCTGTCTGATAAAGTCAGAGGTCCAATGGAGGAGGCTAGATGAACGTCATGGCAACACACCAACCTAAAGACAAAACAAGTAAGAGTTTGATTAGCAAAAATCAATCAAAAATATCATATTTTATGTCAATATGACAACCTTGAATGATGCTGCTGATGAAAAATGTAAATGTTTATACTGCCTGGACTTCCAACAATGTGAACGTCAACTAAACTAGTTATGTTTTAGTCTAAACCATTTTGTGTCAACATGACAACATTTTGAATGACAGTCCTAATCCTCAAAATATACAATCAAGTTTAAGTAAGTCAGTTCTGACATTGCAGGCTACATGTATAGTTAACACTGCAGTGACTTCACCATCAGTTGTTTGATCTGACCTAGGATCAAATACTATTATATAAGCGCTAGTCTGCCTGGAGCGAGAGATGGGAAAGGCGGGTTGACACTTTTGGGACTCTTCTATTAGCAAGTAGAGCTCAATTAAGCACAGATAAAGTATTTGAAATCATTTCAAATAGTATTTTAACCCAGGTATGGGTTGTACCGCTGCTGACCACCGAGAATGTCACATAGCCTCATTTCCCTGAGGTTTATACAACCAGTGACAGCGTCAGATAAAATATTTCCTCTCTCGCTCACACACACACACAGACACACACAGACAGATACCTCAGTGTCAAGCATGTGAGATGAGTTAAACCAGAAGCAGTTGTCTCTCTCCCCTAGGACCTTCTCTAACCCGTGTACTCCAGATAAAAGAACTAGGGAGTAGAGATAAAAAAGCCCTGTCTACGTCCCAAATGACACCATATGGGCCCTGGTCAAAAGTAGTGCACTATGTAGGGAATAGGGTACCATTTGAGACACCTGTCCCCCAGTGTTACTGTAACTGCACATTCCCACTGTCAGATCTGTCTGACTCACAATGACTGATATGAATAACTGCCTGGTGATAAAGTAATACATAGAGAAGTGTGAATACACAGAGCAGTAGTATCAATACAAGGGGGAGTGATAAAGTCAATGAGATTGGGGAGGGTATTGTAACTGAATGCTTTGTAGGGAACTCGGTAGCGGCCTACACTGTTTGACAGAGCAAGCTGTCTGGAAAGGGATTGTTCCTGCTTTGCATTGGCAAAGATCCCTTTGACCTGAAAACATTGTATTTCTATCAACGGTTGTTTTATCCACATTGTATGATTGTAAAGCAATGAGAAACAATCATGCGAGCGTACTGTAGTCAATTGCAATGACATGGTGACAATGCTGGACATACTGTAGTTATCTCTATCAATAATGAACCATGTTTCCAGTTTAAACATGGTGTCCTTGTATATGAAACCATATCACAATCCCTTCCCATCTATAGCCATCCCATTGAAGTGTTATCCTTTCTGAAACGTTACACTGTAGTATGGATAGCAGACTCACTCCTGACCAGACCAGACAGACAGTTAGACAGTTAGAGAAAGGAGAATGACAGTGAAAGAAAAAGGAAGACAGAAGAAAGAGAGAACCTTCCAGTGCAGCAGCCCTGTAGCAGTACCATCATCAACAACCAGGCCTGTAGCAGTACCATCATCAACAACCAGGCCTGGAGCAGTACCATCATCAACAACCAGGCCTGGAGCAGTACCATCATCAACAACCAGGCCTGGAGCAGTACCATCATCAACAACCAGGCCTGGAGCAGTACCATCATCAACAACCAGGCCTGGAGAAGTACCATCATCAACAACCAGGCCTGGAGCAGTACCATCATCAACAACCAGGCCTGGAGCAGTACCATCATCAACAACCAGGTCTGAAGCAGGGCAGTACCATCATCAACAACCAGGCTTGGGGCAGTATCATCATCAACAACCAGGCCTGGAGCAGTACCATCATCAACAACCAGGCCTGGAGCAGTACCATCATCAACAACCAGGCCTGGAGCAGTACCATCATCAACAACCAGGCCTGGAGCAGTATCATCATCAACAACCAGGCCTGGAGCAGTACCATCATCAACAACCAGGCTTGGGGCAATACCATCATCAACAACCAGGCTTGGGGCAGGGCAGGGCAGGGCATTACCATCAACAACCTTCCTTGATTAACAATTTGCAATTGTTTATAACGGGGCTCTCCAACCCTGTTCCTGTAGAGCTACTGTCCTGTAGGGATTCACTCCAACCCTAATAAAGTGCACCTGATTCTAATAATGAATTGGTTGATAAACTGAATTAGATAAATTACCACTGGGCTTGGAGCGAAAACCGTACCGTTTGGGACGCAGTCGGAGACAGGAAGGAACGACGCCATTGTGTTCCTCAGCTCACCATCTCTCTCACAGTACAGTCGTTTGGGAGGGAGGTAAAGAACATGGAAAGTCTGTACTGATAACCCAGCTTTACTGTGGATAAAGACAAACCCAGCTGCCCTTTACTATGCAAAGATTGTATAAATACTGTACATTTATTTTGTATTCATAAACAAATCAACTATGTTGCTATAATTAAAATAATAATATTTATTATATTGGGTAATAGACCAATAATAACGAGACTGGACAGTATAATTGTTTTACTGTGTTTCTATAGTAGGAAGAATAATCTCTATACGTGTGGAGGTTAATTACTATGTAATCAGAGGCTCATGATTACTGAACAAACAAAAAGGAAACCCCAACTGGATACATAGGTTGTCTCCCAAATGGCAGAAAAATAAAAAGAGTGCCATAGAGCACCACAGTATGAGTCATAATACCCATAACACCTAGCAGTCAAACAGGGAAATGGTTCCAATCGTTTTTCCACCACTAATTTTTCCCATAGTGGATTTTAGAAACACTTAAAATAAGGGCTGTGTTTCGTGTAGGCTTACCCTGGCGTGACGTTTTAATAATAATGTAAATCTCTCTCGGACAAGGTGACTTTTATCAATATAGTCGCCTGTATTTATCCACAAAAAAATAAAATGCTAATTGGCTGCTAATGTGGCTATCATAAAGAATTACAAATACCATGGTGATCTGGACGAGACTCCCAAATTGAAACAAAGGTAAGAATCTCTGGATTAACTATCGAATGTTAGCTAAATGTAGTAATGAATACATTGGCTACATTTCTTTAACTTGGCAATGCTGTCAACTGTCTTGTGCAAGTTTTACATTGACACAATACCTGTTTAGCAAAGGCTTCAGCTAGAGATGACGTGCAGATCCTACTTAACTATTGCTGTACATATACTATTCTTCAAATATACTACATATTCTATCCATATACTGTCCATATTGTCTATTCATCCCATCACATTTATACTCCGGACTTCGACATTTCTCATACTAATATTTCTTATTTAACTTTTTAGATTTGTGTGTATTGTTGTGTATTGTTAGATATCACTGTACTGGGATTTGTAGTCTTGCATGATGTCTACTTTGACGCTAATTAGCATTTTCGAATATGAGACTAAATACAGGCGACTATATTGATAAAAGTCACCTTGTCCTAAAGAGATTTACAAGGTTATCAAAACGTCACACCAGGGTAAGAATACACGAAACACAGCCTTTATTTTACGTGTTTCTAAACTCCCCTATGGAAAAAAAACTATTGGAAAGCTTTCCTTGTTTGACCACTAGGTTTTATGGGCATTATGACACCTCCACTGTGGGGCTCTATTTGGGGAGTATCCATGTTGTCAACAGGAACTGTCAGACATACTGAGGTATCAGATCCTAGCCTAATTACCAGCCTGGGAGGTTTTCTTTGAAGTAAATGTCAGAGTAACACCCAGGACTATAATCAAATACATGCTGGGTATTATTCCAGACCTGGGTACAAATAGTATTTGTTTTCCTTTCAAATATTTTGTGTGTTTGATTAAGCCTGTCTGGAGAGCCAAATGGGTCGCATGTGCGCTTTTGGGACTGATCCATTGTGCCAAGCAAGATCCATGAAGCACACCTGAAGCATTTGAAAGAAAACAAATATTATCTGAACCCAGATCTGACAGGTATCATCTTTCATTAAACTCACCAGATGATACATTTAGTCAAGAGACAGGTCCGTTACCATGAAAACCACCATGAATATCAGTTTCAGAATTAGGAGGCAAGGCAATACACTTTCATCATGGATGAATTTCATGGGTAAATTAAGCTAATGCAGGAGAAAAAAACATTTCTATCATCCAACCTTTGCTGTAAAATCTGTATCCAATAAGCATATTTGAATTAAACAACAACTCTATGCTTAATGTCTCAGCCTGCGTAGGTAACGCGTTTGCACGAGTCCTTATTTACCATTATGAGATGTGAAATTAGGTTTTACATTACCAGTGAGAAGGAGCAACAAGCTTGAAGAGTGCTCTATGATTGATATTCAAATTCAAGCACAGGGGCACATGTCATAATATTGATGTATGAAAAGGGCTGAGAGAGCGTATTCATGCAACAGGCCTGGTCTAAAGAACCATGGCTACACCCCAAATAGCACTCTGTTTCCTAAATAGTGCCCTTCCATTGACCAGGGTCCATAGGGCTCTGGTCAAAAGTAGTGCACTGTGTAAGGAATACTGTAGGGTGCCATTTAGAATGCAGACCGATACTTTCTAGATATGATAGAACCCAGATGAAGAGGTAGTCTCTTGAGTTCTCCTTCCGTACACACAAGGATGAAATTGGGCGATGCATGGGGAGAGGAAGAGGAGAAGAGGTAACCCAAATAACAAGGCGAGACAGGTAAGGGGATGAATTGAAGAGGGCATGGTAGTCTGTAGAAGAGTGACCTTGGGGGGAGATAAACCGAAAATGACCGACATTGCCTTCCTCTTACCGAAGCAATGCTACACAACGTTCCAGTAGTTTGTTGTAGAACCATTATCTCGTCAACAGTAATAGCCTATACATTATGTTGAATCCTGCTATGAAAGTGTGTGCCTGGCCCTGTTTGGCTGTCGGCTGTTGTGTGGGCGAGCCACTCTCACCCCTCTTCCCACTGTGACACGGAGGAGGGAGAGCTGCATTCTGAGAAGCACAAGCATATGACCATTACTCAAAATGCTATTGGGAACAAATACAGTTTTCATAGCAACTACTGTCATTCTAGTTACAGAGAGGACAGTCACAGCTTTCTGCGAGTATATTATGTATTTCTCACCTCTTAACAGAGTTCATGGCACCACTTTACAACCGGAGTAGGCTGTAGTATGGTTTTGGTGAGTGGAGAGCACCATTTGCAGCACATCAAGTAGCCTAGGCCTAGCTCTGGAACAGTTTTTAGAACATTAGCCTACATTTACTGATAGATTCATCAATTAGCCTACATGTACTGATAGATTCATCAATTAGCCTACATTTACTGACAGATTCATCAATTAGCCTACATGGCTAATAGATATATAGCAACAACATAATATTTATGTTCCCACTTCCTCAAATGGTGCATAATAGAGCCTATAGGTCAATATGCACAAGAATGTCGGCAAATTCCCTGAAGATAATTTTTTTAAATTATCATTCTGGGGCCTCATATTGCATAGAAACTATTCTAAAATACTACTAACAAACATCATTTTGAATGTTCGTACACATAGAAAAAGTGTTATTTATCAAACAATCATATGCACATCGGTAAAAGATAACTGTTGATAAATACCAATTGTTCTCAGCCTCAGTGCACGCGTGTGACCTTGGCTATGCATTTCGAAACGCCCCCAATTAACCATATATGGTCAAAATCATCCCTTTAAAAGGCCATGGGGAATATATACAACGCCGTACCATGAAATAGCCTACAACAGCGCAACCAAAATATAGGTGCTCCCTCAGTTGTGGTTTGACCAATAAAAATGAAAACATAGCTACAGAGGACCATTAGGACAATTCACGTTGCCTTAGCAATGGAAAATATATACAGAGCAAAAATATAAACGCAACATGTAAAGGGCTCCCGAGTAGCACAGCGGTCTAAAGGCATTGCATCTCAGTGCTAGAGGTGTCACTACAGACCCTGGTTCAATTCCAGGCTGTATCACAAACGGCCGTGAATGTCAATTAAGCCAGCCAGCCCCCCCCCCCCCCCCCCCTCCCGCACCTCTCTAATTCAGAGGGGTTGGGTTAAATGCAGAGGGAAGACACATTACAGTTGAATGCATTCAGTTATACAACTGACTAGGTTTTGCCTGATGGTGTATGGAAATGTTCTCAGTTCATTTTGCATCCAGAACATAAAACATTGGCACATCGGGGGATGTGAGATGCCGATCAGCAAGCTGCAGCTGAAAAGTGCCCGTTGCCAAAAACCAAAGGGTGGATAGCACTTTGATGTTCACCGAAACGGCATGGGTTCGCCTTTCTAAAGGAGGTCTTAAATCCTCGCAAAGATTCTTAAGATTGGTTCATCAGATATCATTTCCCAAAACCAATCTGTAACTCCTGCAAAAAAAAAAAGTCCCACCCGTCTCTAAAAATGCACTCTCTGCAAAATGCAGCGTTGACCAAATTTTCCAACAGAGCAAGATCTGCCATCTCATTCGATTTCCCATTATGTCAGTGAAACAATGGTTACACTTTCACACGTACGTTTAACTTAACAAATGACCATACTTTATATGGATTATTATCGTAACAAATGCACTGATGTGGTCAAATTAAATATAGCCTGTCAAGATATGTTGCATGAATTCACAATAGAAATACACCGCCATGCAATCTCCATAGACAAACATTGACAGTAGAACGGCCTTACTGAAGAGCTCAGTGACTTTCAATGTGACACCATTACAGGATGCCACATTTCAAACAAGTCAGTTCATCAAATTTCTGCCCTACTAGAGCTCAACCCGTTGTAGCGTGTAGCATGTAAAAACCATTGTCCTCGGTTGCAACACTCACTACCGAGTTCTAAACTGTCTCTGGAAGCAACGTCAGCACAATAACTGTTCGTCGGGAGTTTCATGAAATGGGTTTACATGGCTGAGCAGACGCATAAAACCCGAAGATCACCATGCGCAATGTCAAGTGTCGGCTGGAGTGGTGTAAAGCTTGCCGCCATTGGATTCTGGTGCAGTGGAAACTTGTTATCTGGAGTGATGAACCACGCTTCACCATCTGGCAGGCCGACGGACGAATCTGGGTTTGGCGGATGCATATTGTCACTGTAAAGTTTGGTGGAGGAGGAAAAATGGTCTGGGCTGTTTTTCATGGTTTGGGCTAGGCCTCTGAGTTCCTGTGAAGGGAAATCTTAACACTACAGCATACTACAATGACATTCTAGACAATTCTGTGCTTCTAAATTTGTGGCGACAGTTTGGGGAAGGCTCTTTCCTGTTTCAGCATGACAACGCCCCCGTGCACAAAGCCAGGTCCATACAGAAATGGTTTGTCGAGATCAGTGTGTAAGAACTTGCCTGGTCTGCACGGCTGACCTCAACTCCATCAAACACCTTTGGGATTAATTGGAACGCCGACTGTGAGCCAGGCCTAATCGCACAACATCAGTGCCCAACCTCACTAATGCTTGTGGCTGAATGGAAGCAAGTCCCTGCAGCAATGTTCCAACATCTAGTGAAAAGCCTTCCCAGAAGAGTGGAGGCTGTTATAGCAGCAAAGGGGGGACCAACTCCATATTAATGCCCATCATTTTGGAATGAGATGTTCGATGAGCAGCTGTCCACATACTCATGCAGTGTACATGAGGCCCCTGGATCCTATTTTTACATTTTCTGCATCAACATATCAATCATATATTCCCTGGATTTGTTAGCTTCATTTTTTAAATCTCCATCTCAGTTGTCTTAGTTGGCACTGGAAAACAATGTGTCTAGAGCCCCGTCACTAATGTCAAGTGGTTACACTTATCCATTACATTTCTTTCCTTCATGTTGTATTCATTGTTATCCAGCAAAATAGTTACATTTCTCACGATGTGTATTTAGTGTCCATATCACCCAGCTCTAATCTGGATGACATTGGCTGACTCATGGGAGAGAGGAGTAATGAGGAGAGGCTGAGGGAGGGAGGGGGGGGGGTGAAGAGGGGCATCTAATGGTCTCACAGAGACACTCCTGCCGTGCTCGGTGTCAGCTTGGCGCAGCATGGATAATAGGATGACAATCACACATGTGCTGAGGCCAACGGATCAATAACACAGTATTGGTAAATCTCTCTCTCTCCTATTCTTTATTTTCTTTCCTTGCTCTCCATTTCTCTTTCCCCATCCCTCGCTCGCAAGAGACACTTGCTTGTGCTAATTTATCACATGGAAATAGAATTGCCTGTATTAGTTCTTCCAAAGGGTTTAGACATGAGAATATCTTCCAGATGCTGAGGACGAGACATGATGGAAGCTGTGATCCAATGGAAGTGAGAGGAAATGTACACCACAAAATATTGAGGTTTAACATTAGTTAAAACATGGGGGGAGAATGTAAAACATGTTGCAAGCTAATACTGTAGATCAATATTGTGACTGTTTGTTTTTCCCCCTGGAATCCCTCCACTGGTGTACCACAGAAAAAAATAAACCAATGAAATAGGCCAAAAAATGAATCCCAAACATTTGATTGGTTGTCAAAATACAGGCTAAGCTATATTGTGAATAAAGGCCATGTCAATGGTAAACAAATTCAGGAAAAATAAGCAATTCCAGTGTTTCCCCAACGTTGGAAAAGTTAGCTAATTTCCTGCAAATCTACACATTTTGCCATGAGGCAGAGAGAACATGTTTAAGTTTGAAAGAACATTTCCTGCAATTCTACACATTTTGTCATGGCTTGTGCCTTGTTCTTATGCTATCTGACTGACTCAAAAATAACAAATCAATAGGAGCCCCATGCCGTTTTTGGAATTTTAGATTCTCCCTGCCTAGTTTTTATTTCGATTAGTTGTCAAAGATTATCTTTAAAAATATATTGCTCCATCTGGTTTTAGTCATTTAAGTTAACACTAAAAATGTTTTACCATCCTGGAAATTATTTTCCAAAGATGCTTTGTTTCCCATGCGAAATAGAGGAGAAACTGGATTCAAAGAAAGAAAGAAGTTTGTAGCTTTTTCTTGCCTGGGGACAGGATCTCCCTCAGGTCTGATGAGCTGCCCCCTCTGGGCAAAGGAGTCACAACAAACCTTTTTTCCAGGAATGAGACGTGATGCCTGGTTTAGTCCGACTACAGTCAGTCATAGAGGTCACACGCCAGCCTAAGAGAAAATGAAACAATTAAATAATGTAGGCCTACTAATTATCACCAACAATCCCACACATCTGATTGGTAGTCAAGAGCTGTGTAGGGACAGTGAAAATCAGGGATAGTTGTAAACCTGAAGCTTATCAATAATGGAATGTAGATCAATCACCATTCATTCTGTATTTGTGTAGCCAGGAAGCAATTACAATTATTTTAGAAAAAATGATGAGGAATGCTGCAGCCCTGGGGACAAGATGTCTCAGGTCTGATGAGCTGCCCCCTCTGGGCAAAGGAGTCCCAACAAACCTGTTTCCAGGAATGAGACGTGATGCCTGGTTTAGTCCGACTATAGTCAGTCAGAGGTCACACTCCATCCAGTCAGCCAGCCAGTCAGTCAGAGGTCACACTCCATCCAGTCAGTCAGAGGTCACACTCCATCCAGTCAGCCAGAGGTCACACTCCATCCAGTCAGCCAGCCAGTCAGTCAGTCAGTCAGCCAGCCAAAGAAGCCAAATCAAATAACTGTCTGACAAATCAACCAGCTGTTTTGTTTTATATAAGGTCAGCCAGTAACAGTAATACAATCTTGCATTTCACACTGGCAAGCTCCCGATCACATAAATCACTTGTTGAGGAGGAATTGTCTCTCTGAACACTGACATCAAAACACTTATTGACTTGTCGGTTTGCTGACAGTTGAATTTGTCACGTTTGAAAAGCAAGGAAGAGTCTCACTAAGGATCAGCAAAATAAATGACCATGATTTGCAAGTGTGTTACAGGCCTATGGATTCACACAAGCACACACACTGTACACTCAAAGGCCTCTTGCACGTTCTTTCCCTCTCCTCCCTCCCTCCTGCACGTTCTTTCCCTCTCCTCCCTCCCTCCATTACGTCCTTTCCCTCTCCTCCCTCCCTCCATTACGTCCTTTCCCTCTCCTCCCTCCCTCCATTACGTCCTTTCCCTCTCCTCCCTCCCTCCATTACGTCCTTTCTCTCTCCTCCCTCCCTCCATTACGTTCTTTCCCTCTCCTCCCTCCCTCCCTCACGTTCTTTCCCTCTCCTCCCTCCCTCCATTACATTCTTTCCCTCTCCTCCCTCCCTCCATTACGTTCTTTCCCTCTCCTCCCTCCCTCCTGCACGTTCTTTCCCTCTCCTCCCTCCCTCCTGCATGTTCTTTCCCTCTCCTCCCTCCCTCCTGCACGTTCTTTCCCTCTCCTCCCTCCTGCATGTTCTTTCCCTCTCCTCCCTCCCTCCATTACATTCTTTCCCTCTCCTCCCTCCATTTCCAGCAGAAAGGTTGCAGGTCAATGCAGAGCACTGAGGAATATGATGATGAAGAAGCTGTTAAATAGACATGCATATAGCTTCTGTCCCAAATGGCTACCTATTCCCTCTATAGTGCACTACTTTTGACTAGGACGCATTGAGTATCCCATAGGGCTCTGGTTAATGGTGCACTACACAGGGGATAGATTTTGGGATGCATTTATATCATTTCACTATTGATTTCCCGGATCAATCCAATTATCTGGAACACCCATAAATCCTGATGATTATTTCTTAAACCACCCAAAAGCATTGACTTATTACAGGCTTTCATTCTATCGTTTATACCTCTAATTGACTGCTTTAATTACAGTGTATGAGACCATACTGTATGCTACGTGTGTAGGCTATTAATAAGAAGTGCAAGATCCACATCCAGGAACCTGTACCTCTACTTGACATGATTTGCTTATGACATCCCCCTATGAAAACGTAGGACTCAAAGACTAACCTTGTCCATGGCATGTGTCATTCACACAGTTCATACATAGGTCTGATGATCGAATTATTGGTGGATACTGGTGTGTTCTCTGGTGATAAATGTCAAGTGCCAACGGTGTATAGTACCATCGTCTCTAGAATCTAGAATAGACTGTGGAGAATATAATGAGTCACAGGCGCTCTCATTCTGTAGACTTAGACAATGTCAAGAATGCGTTTGTTTTCTACAGTTAATAACACATTATATTTTACCACTCGTAAGATGAATTTGGTAGCCAATATATTTTTATTAAACTACGACGTCGTCTCCGTTCGCACAAGCAGGACATAATTGCTATTCTCCAATCACCAACTATAGCCTATGGCGAGTGGAGGCAATTACGGCACGGCCATGATAATGCCTGGCTACATGCATTCATTTATTCGCAATTATAATGTACACAAAGTAACCGTAGACTATTTCAGCAACAGCCACCACGTCTGCCCCCGCTCTAGAAATGCTCAAGGCCCTGGGTTTAACTAGGATATAATCTGACTACACACAGGGCCATCTGCTGCTGGCGCCTCTACGTTCGAGCTCCCTGCTCACCAATTTAGTTTCGCGCGTCGTTCAATACAGAATTATCACATACGTGTATGCTCACCCTCAGTTGAACATGTTGCAGCAGCACACTTCGAATGATGGTTAGTTGCAAAAGTACATGGAGTCATATGTTTCCAATTTAAAAAAGGATAGCTACAATGTTTTCTTTGGACATGTGAGACAACACCGGAAGCCTCGGTGAAGGACCTGTTGCTACGGAAACCTGACGCTTAGAGAGCTATCAGGGCTCGAGCAGCAGGTGTTTCTCTGAGCCCATGATGAGAATATCGGAATAACAGTCATGGATATGAGAGAGCCTAAAAGCAAAGTTGGCTATGGGAAATTATACTGATTCGAATAAGACACAGGAGTAGATATTGAGCGCATTACAGTTTTGCAAACAATATAATATATTTTCAGCAATATCGGCAAGGAGATTCATGCAAAAAAATTCTCAAATGTCCAAGCATTTATGATAAGACCAAAACTTTGGCAAATGTAATGTAGCAATATCTATTCAATTAAATGAATAGTGAATCTATCAATATTGTCATTCATCAGATCAGACATAGCCCAAACAAAACAACACAACCCAATCCAGCCAGGGTCAAAACCTATAAAGGTCAGATCGGTTGGTCTGTCAGAAACAATCATGCTTTTACCTTCCAGTGGTCTTTGAACACAGTGGATGAGAAGGTCATGCCTGAGATCAACCCAGGCCCAGATCACCTTTAAAACTGTAATATCTGTGAAAGGAAACAAGTTTTCAACTTTGTTATTGCACACCAACCCGGAAGACCAAGTGTGTTGAATTTTGGCTATCACTGAACTGATCAATTATCTCAGATGGTCAGGGGTGGTGCCTAGTTGGAACAACTAGCGGCCCTTCAGGAATAGGGTAGCCTACCCTTGTCGTACACATGCAGGGCTCTGGTCGAAAGTAATGCACTATGGTAAAGTAGTGCACTACATAGGGAACATGGTGCCATTTGTGACACACAGTTCTGTGGTGCAGTATGGGGAGTACTCTATTTCTTTGCCATGGTAACCTTGAAGGACTGTGCTGAAATGTCAGCTAATCTAGGTTTAAATAAAGAATCATGTATGAAATAAATACACTATAAACTTTATGATCAATACATATTTATTCTGTAATAAATCCTGAAATATGGAAACTCACGTGTGTTTTGTCCAAAAAAATGGCACTATTCTCTGCATGGTTCTTCACGTAATAAATTTGCTCTCAAGAACCCACAGCATTAAATAAGGTATTCTGCCTCATCTCACGGGTTCTGGGCTATAAGCATCATTTACTGGTGGAACCATGTGAAGTACAATCCCAACACTCTGTTTTAACACTGAGAAACATCAACAAATCATTGCTTTCGAAACATATGGAATTTAAATGTCATATGAGCGAGAAATGAGCTTTCAAATAAACAAGGTACACTTACTGTAGCAGGTTTGCACAGATCCATATGGCTGTGTCTCCAGCCAACAAACTACACTTCCTCCCTAGTTACGCTTACACACAGGTGTTCGCGCACACTAGATAGCTAATTAGCACAGGTGGTCGCCTCTATCTTCAGTTTGTCTTCCCGTATACAAGTGCTGTAACATGGAGATATGGCCGGGTGGGAACACTAACCCTAACTCTATAAAGATGTGCAGTAATTCAGCATTTTTTTAATGATGATTTTTTCTCTCTGATACGAAATATATGTGTCTTATGATTCCAAAACCGTTCGGCAAGCGGTGTTCAGGACAAGCATCGGGGCTCTTAACAAAATATACCTTCATGAATAGACGCTAAAAAGGTAGTTAGTGTGTATGAATGTAATAAATAATCAAACCCCAATTAAAAAAACACAAGGATCACGTTTACTGGCTGTCTCCTAGTCCACTCAGCCACCAAACCAGCTGTCTCCTAGTCCACTCACCAGCTGTCTCCTAGTCCCCACAGCCACCAAACCAGCCCTTTCCTAGTCCACTCAGCCACCAAACCAGCTGTCTCCTAGTCCACTAAGCCACCAAACCAGCTGTCTCCTAGTCCACTCAGCCACCAAACCAGCTGTCTCCTAGTCCACTAAGCCACCAAACCAGCTGTCTCCTAGTCCACTCAGCCACCAAACCAGCTGTCTCCTAGTTCACTCAGCCACCAAACCAGCTGTCTCCTAGTCCACTAAGCCACCAAACCAGCTGTCTCCTAGTCCACTCAGCCACCAAACCAGCTGTCTCCTAGTCCACTCAGCCACCAAACCAGCCGTCTCCTAGTCCACTCAGCCACCAAACCAGCTGTCTCCTAGTTCACTCAGCCACCAAACCAGCTGTCTTCTAGTCCACTCAGCCACCAAACCAGCTGTCTCCTAGTCCACCCAGCCACCAAACCAGCTGTCTCCTAGTCCCCACAGCCACCAAACCAACCGTCTCCTAGTCCACTCCACACAGCCACCAAACCAGCTGTCTCCTAGTCCCCACAGCCACCAAACCAACCGTCTCCTAGTCCACTCCACACAGCCACCAAACCAGCTGTCTCCTAGTCCACACAGCCACCAAACCAGCTGTCTCCTAGTCCACACAGCCACCAAACCAGCTGTCTCCTAGTCCACACAGCCACCAAACCAGCTGTCTCCTAGTCCACACAGCCACCAAACCAGCTGTCTCCTAGTCCACACAGCCACCAAACCAGCTGTCTCCTAGTCCACACAGCCACCAAACCAGCCGTGTCCTAGTCCACTACACACAGCCACCAAACAAGCCATCTCCTAGTCCACACAGCCACCAAACCAGCTGTCTCCTAGTCACCACAGCCACCAAACAAGCTGTCTCCTAGTCCACACAGCCACCAAACAAGCCATCTCCTAATCCACACAGCCACCAAACAAGCCGTCTCCTAGTCCACACAGCCACCAAACAAGCTGATTTGAATAAACAGCATCTGTCTCTTGGAGAATCTCGATTTCAATTCTTGGTTTATTCACTTCCTGTCTCCTCACCTCCTTCTCAAAACCCATTGGATGAGAAGGTCATAGGGAAGGGATCCATGACCTTTTCATCCAATGGGAGTTGAGGAGGAGGCAAGGAGTGAGGATGCAAGGAATCAAGGGTAGATACTCAATTGGGGAAAAGTCTGTCCTCCTCCGTGACCTGGAAACCGATAAGTGGCCAAGTGGTCAAGAAGAGTCAATTCGTTAGTAGGCGAACAGGGGAGTTTGCTCCCGTCCTCCATTACCCCCATCTGTGGATACCGAAGTGCACTGTACTCATATCCTCCACAGAAGAGTTTGGAAATTTGCCACACCCCCTTTGAATCAGCTGTTGTTTAATCAGAGGAAAAAAATCAGGCACACATTTAGAAATGATACACTACTTATCCTTTTATCTATGAAATGTCTAGCACAACTAGCTGCATTTATTCTGACCACTTTACACATGTATTATGGGTTTCCTTCTCTGTAAATGTCATATGACCGATGACGAGCTAGTTGAGAAGCAAAGTCTCATTTCATTCAAGCACACTCCTAGACTCCTATCATTGATTACCTGTGACCTTTTTCAAAAGGAGGAGATGAGAGGACACGAGGCATTGAGTAAAACCATTTGAGATTCTCCCCGTCTTTCCATTCTCTCATCAGAACAGAAGATGCACCACCATTTTGTAGGAAACAGGCGTAGGTGCATTCTCCAGTCATACCTGCAACTATCGGAGCACACAAGCAATTAATTCAAATGGTACCAGTAACTCACAGCTCCAAATCACATGATTACCGTGTTTCACTTAATAGAAGCACCACCGCCCTGATACACCCCTTTCCCTATAGTGCACTTACTTGTTTTGACCAGGGACAATGGGGCTCTGGTAAATGCACTTTAAAGGGAATTTCAGACACAGTCATGGTTTCACACTTTGGCAAGAAAATTATACATTTGAATCTAACCTTCATGGTTTTTAAATAATGGATGATTATTACATCATAAAATTATAGATAATGAATAGTCTGTCTGTGTCCTTATAAAAGGGCAAGACCAAGTTCACAATTTCTGTGGTTTGCAATTAACAATAGTGTACTACAACGTTCTCCGGAAGTAAAATGCCATGACATTATGTGTGTCTCTTCAAAGCTAAATAATTTTCATATTTAATGAGAAATCCAACAATGTCCCGTTCCAAGAAAATGTATCAACTGAATCGTCCGTGTTCACTCAAGGGTTAAGTATGATTAGTAGCACCTGGCGAAACTGGTTAATATGAAGTCAATCCAACCAGCTGACAACCAGAAGTGGTTGTAATGACATCCTGTTTGTGGGTCGTCCGATGGCTGGAGGCTGATCCATGACCCCCAGGTCCAGCAGAAGTGGGCATGGGCCAGTGCGTGAAGGGGGTTTCGGGTTAGGCCTTGTTCATGTTTATTAGTCTCCGGGTCTGCATCCCAAATGGCACCATATTCCCTACATAGTGCACTACTTTTGACCATAGCCCTATAGGCAGTAGGGCCCTATAAGGGAATAGGGTGCCATTTGTGACTTTTTTTGTGTGCTGTGCAGTCCACTCCAGTCCCCCTCCAGTCCCCATTCAGTTCCCCTCCACCTCCCCTCCAGTCCCCATCCAGTTCCCCTCCACCTCCCCTCCAGTCCCCATCCAGTTCCCCTCCACCTCCCCTCCAGTCCCCATCCAGTTCCCCTCCACCTCCCCTCCAGTCCCCATCCAGTTCCCCTCCACCTCCCCTCCAGTCCCCATCCAGTTCCCCTCCACCTCCGCTCCAGTCCCCATCCAGTTCCTCTCCACCTCCCCTCCAGTCCCCATCCAGTTCCCCTCCACCTCCCCTCCAGTCCCCATCCAGTTTCCCTCCTCCTCCCCTCCAGTCCCCATCCAGTTCCTCTCCACCTCCCCTCCAGTCCCCATCCAGTCCCCCTCCACCTCCTCTCCAGGCCCCATCCAGTTCCCCTCCACCTCCCCTCCAGTCCCCATCCAGTTCCCCTCCACCTCCCCTCCAGTCCCCATCCAGTTCCCCTCCACCTCCGCTCCAGTCCCCATCCAGTTCCTCTCCACCTCCCCTCCAGTCCCCATCCAGTTCCCCTCCACCTCCCCTCCAGTCCCCATCCAGTTTCCCTCCTCCTCCCCTCCAGTCCCCATCCAGTTCCTCTCCACCTCCCCTCCAGTCCCCATCCAGTCCCCCTCCACCTCCTCTCCAGGCCCCATCCAGTTCCCCTCCACCTCCCCTCCAGTCCCCATCCAGTCCCCCTCCACCTCCCCTCCAGTCCCCATCCAGTCCCCCTCCACCTCTCCTCCAGTCCCCCTCCACCACCCCTCCAGTCCCCATCCAGTCCCCCTCCAGTTCCGTCCAGGACAGACTTCCTCCATTCGTCACCTACTAAATTCCGACAACAACATGCAAACTAAACAGAAAATGCAATCGATGTTCGAATCCATGGATGCTACACTAAACAGTTGAACACAACACAATATTCTTGAGCTACCACACAGAAAGAGTAATGCCATATGTTTCAATAAAAGAGTATTCCCTACAATATTACAAGAGATAAAAGTCTCCCTCTTAAATGACCTATAAATACTGTAAAAACATGATATGCAGCACACCTGCCCCTCCTTCCCCTGCCCTGCCAGAGGCTAGGAAATAGGATTCTATTTTGAGGCATTGTGAAAGACATTTTATTTTTCCAATATAGTTATCTCCATCCCAAATAGCACCCTATTCCCTCTATAGGTCATTACTTTTGACCAGGGCCCATGGGGAATAGGGTGCCATTTCGTACAACGTAGGGAATAGGGTGCCATTTTGAACACAGTTTTCCCTCCCGGTAAGGTCCTAGATTAACGAGTTGCCCTTTTGCTTCTAACACAGGCCATCTTTCTAATTCTCATAGCATTGGGGATCTTCGTTAGAAAGAGAGATATTGACCTTCATGTGTCTTCATGAGAATATATAACAGAGTAAAACAAACATTTATCCACATGCCTCCCACTATCATCATCCTTCCAAATCATAAAACATGTTCCATCATAGTGTATGCCTTGTACAATAGCTCTGTTGCAGTCCAGCAGCTCATACAAAATGTTAGATGTGTTTCCAATAGAGTAATACAAGTAGATGGATCAAATGTCCTCTACACGTGGCAAAGGGATTTGTTAGGTAACCCTTCATTATGGAGCCATTATGGAGCCATTTCAGACAAACTACCAGGTTAACGAAGGCCCCGAGTAAAAAGCAACAATATTATAATGAATCACTGAAGGGCCCAGAGTGAATAGCAACGATATTATAATGAATCACTGAAGGGCCCAGAGTGAATAGCAACAATATTATAATGAATCACTGAAGGGCCCAGAAAGGAATAGCAACAATATTATAATGAATCACTGAAGGGCCCAGAGTGAATAGCAACAATATTATAATGAATCACTGAAGGGCCCAGAGTGAATAGCAACAATATTATAATGAATCACTGAAGGGCCCAGAGTGAATAGCAACAATATTATAATGAATCACTGAAGGGCCCAGATGAATAGCAACAATATTATAATGAATCACTGAAGGGACCAGAGTGAATAGCAATAATATTATAATGAATCACTGAAGGGCCCAGAGTGAATAGCAACAATATTATAATGAATCACTGAAGGGCCCAGAAAGGAATAGCAACAATATTATAATGAATCACTGAAGGGCCCAGATGAATAGCAACAATATTATAATGACTCACTGAAGGGACCAGAGTGAATAGCAACAATATTATAATGAATCACTGAAGGGCCCAGAGTGAATAGCAACAATATTATAATGAATCACTGAAGGGCCCAGATGAATAGCAACAATATTATAATGACTCACTGAAGGGCCCAGAGTGAATAGCAACAATATTATAATGAATCACTGAAGGGCCCAGATGAATAGCAACAATATTATAATGACTCACTGAAGGGCCCAGAGTGAATAGCAACAATATTATAATGAATCACTGAAGGGCCCAGAAAGGAATAGCAACAATATTATAATGAATCACTGAAGGGCCCAGAGTGAATAGCAACAATATTATAATGAATCACTGAAGGGCCCAGATGAATAGCAACAATATTATAATGACTCACTGAAGGGCCCAGAGTGAATAGCAACAATATTATAATGAATCACTGAAGGGCCCAGAAAGGAATAGCAACAATATTATAATGAATCACTGAAGGGCCCAGAGTGAATAGCAACAATATTATAATGACTCACTGAAGGGCCCAGAGTGAATAGCAACAATATTATAATGAATCACTGAAGGGCCCAGATGAATAGCAACAATATTATAATGACTCACTGAAGGGCCCAGAGTGAATAGCAACAATATTATAATGAATCACTGAAGGGCCCAGAAAGGAATAGCAACAATATTATAATGAATCACTGAAGGGCCCAGAGTGAATAGCAACAATATTATAATGAATCACTGAAGGGCCCAGAGTGAATAGCAACAATATTATAATGAATCACTGAAGGGCCCAGAGTGAATAGCAACAATATTATAATGACTCACTGAAGGGCCCAGAGTGAATAGCAACAATATTATAATGAATCACTGAAGGGCCCAGATGAATAGCAACAATATTATAATGAATCACTGAAGGACCCAGATGAATAGCAACAATATTATAATGACTCACTGAAGGGCCCAGAGTGAATAGCAACAATATTATAATGAATCACTGAAGGGCCCAGATGAATAGCAACAATATTATAATGACTCACTGAAGGGCCCAGAGTGAATAGCAACAATATTATAATGAATCACTGAAGGGCCCAGATGAATAGCAACAATATTATAATGAATCACTGAAGGGCCCAGAAAGGAATAGCAACGATATTATAATGAATCACCGAAGGGCCCAGAGTGAATAGCAACAATGTTATAATGAATCACTTCAATCTCAATGTGTAACAACAGTTGAAAGATGTGTTGACATATTATCATAACAGACAGATGCACAGAATTGGGAGCCAGTAAGCATCACAATTAATGCCCACTACCATATACCCAGTGTCAAGGACAATAAAAAATAAAATGGAGACCAATCTCAAATCAATTACCGGATTGACAGTAATGCTGGGGGATTTAGTAAATATGACATTTTCAATCTGCAGGACTTGGTTTTGGTCCTGGCTTTTAACAGATGTAGGATGGACTCATTGAGCTTGAATGAATGAGGTATAAAGTCACCATGATATGACACCAACTAGTATATTACTACGCTATCAATGGTCAAATCAAATGAAACTACTGATAATACAATACTTCCCATGTACAGTTGCTGCACAATTTCTTCCGTCTTGTGACTGAATAAAAAAAATATGAATATCTCTTAAAAGCAAGCTAAATCTGTCAAGTGACTCTAAAATCTGCCATTTTCCCAGACTTTTATGACAACGTACCACAACAATAATAAACTAAGCTCTTGCCTTCAGTTTTACTCTCCAGGCTACAAACGTGTGTTTTCCCCAAGCACAAGGTCGACCATTTCATTTGTAAGTCATCATTGAGTACAATGCAAAGTTCACTGTAATGTTGTCAGAGCACTTCATTTGCAATTAGCCAGAGGGTAAATACTGTATAATCATGATGGCATGCAGGGGAAAAGCTTTAGTCATTATATTATTGCTAATAAGATTATTTTACGAGGTAATTTCATCATCCAACATATTGGGATTTGCCCATGTAGAGATGTTTAGTATAATGGTGAATGGGCAATATGCATGATGGTAGTTAAATGCTGCTTATCCTTACATTGATGAACCTCAACATATCACATTTTAAAGATATATTAACTGCTAATTATGTGTTATTGTTGCCAGGGTTGTACATACCATTACCCAGACCTGGGTAAAGTACATCCTAGGCCCCAGGATGTCCCTGGAAGCCCCATTCAGACAGAAATATAACCCACTGAACTAGGAATGAGTATGGTTGCTGCAATGATGCTCCTAGAATGCAGTCACGTATTGGCAAACAGGATTATTTGACAAGGGTGCTCCTGGAAGAAATGTTCATCTTCTCAATTGAATCTGTAACAGGCCTTTCCTGGTCCTGTTTATCTAGACTGCAGAAAATGTATCAGTTTGCAAATTATCGTCACCTTTTTTTTTTCTCCCCCTGTTCTTTAACCTTAATATCTTGGTGTACTGTGAACTTATTCATAGTCTGATTGATATTCATTGCAATTTCCTCTATTTGAATTCAGACCGTTGGATTGCCTCCCTTCTGAAATGCCTGTGACTTGGAGTCTTACAACAGAACCCAGGGAATTCCTCAAGGAAAGACATGTAAAATATAATGTTATAGGAGACTATTGTTAAAATAAATATGGTGTGTTTCTGCCATTCTGGTTAGTTTAAACCCACATACATTTCTACATTCTTGCAGATCTCATTAACAGAGGACTTGGCGATATGATTTCATAAATAAACATTGAAAAAAAGTAACAAAAATTATATATTATTTTTCATATGACCAAATAAGTGAATAATAGATTATGTTCACAATGGCAAACATATTTACAGAATAACAGTAGGCATTAGAGAATCAGATCAGTTCATTTGTAATGCTCTTTATCTCTCTCTGACTGTGACTGCTGTGTTTTGGATGGGAGAGTCTGTGGAGGACGACAGGAGTGTTTGCTGACTCTACGTCTTGCTAATGGAACCTCTAGTTATGCACACACAATCAACTAGCATGGGGCCCTGGGAGGAAAGCTCTAATCCCTCCTGGATACTGATACAATTAGATTGTTGTATGAAATCTCGTTCTCTGACTTATGAGTTCAGGCTCACACAATGCTCCACCACAGACATTCTGCATTCTCCACGCTTCATGTACATTAATGTTGTATTGTGGATACAAAGTTAATATGGATACAAGGTTAATATTGTGGATACACATTAATATGGAGGTATGATGAAATAGAGCTTGACATTAAGAGCTATATTTATATATATTTATATATATTTGTCTTTCTGATATATTTGAATTAGTTGATTGTGGTACTTATGGTTATACCTAAATGTATAACAACTCAAATGTACATGTCTAGATTTATATCTAGTGAATAAGGTAATACGATAATTTCACTAATGTCAGACATGAGATCTAAGTAGTTGAAAACTTCCTCCTCATCCATCCAGATCTACATTAGTCCCCACAGTTCCAGAATGACACAAAGTGAAGAGGGAGAAACTGACAACGGGGGTAATTTCAATCAGCATTAAAATGAGGTGGCCAAAATGTCAAGGTAAAAAGAGACATCAATTACCGGCTGATTCACAAGCCTACGTGCTCTACTCTGTCTTAAGACAACCGGCCCAGTAACTAGATAAAGGCCTGTACAAATTCTATAAGGTAATAAAGTAAAAATATTAGTCCTCGTAAATTTGGTGGGAGTTGTACAGTTTAATCAACGTTTACCAGCCCTTATTCTGCCCCCCTGGTTATGTGGCCTTTTAACTATCTTAATCTGCATACCACCGCGCCTCAGGCAGCAGGGTAAACTGTGTCTTATGCACGTCACAGTCACGCAAATGTGTATCTGATTGCACTGCAACATCCTAAATGCAATTTGCTTAGCTATTGTATGTCTACAGAACGTTTCCAAATGTTTATATGCATCACAGAAAGGGGATGTATGAATTATATTCTATTGTTTATCCATGACAGACGTGCTCAAACACATCATGCTTTTGGAATCATTGAAAGATGTAACCTCCTCCATCTTTCCTCTGCCACGGTGTCATATGACAACATGTCATGCTTTTGGAATCATTGAAAGATGTAACCTCCTCCATCTTTCCTCTGCCACGGTGTCATATGACAACATGTCATGCTTTTGGAATCATTGAAAGATGTAACCTCCTCCATCTTTCCTCTGCCACGGTGTCATGTGACAACATGTCATGCTTTTGGAATCATTGAAAGATGTAACCTCCTCCATCTTTCCTCTGCCACGGTGTCATACGACACCACGTCATTCTTTTATACAAAATAAATACATGTCAGGCAGCATATTCTATCGGAGCCAGAACTGGGACTGCACGCATACAGTACTATTCTACTACTCTGTATATCTACAGTAAATAGCCAACTGGATGCTTTGTGCATTTATTATTTTATTACAAGGATGCATTGGAAAATATCACATTCGGTATCAATTACAATTGCTCTCTGCACTTGACCACCTGAGACCTGAGAAGGTTAGACTAGAGGGGGTTTGGAAATAAGCAAGGACACCCCCTCCCCCATTCCCTGTCCCTCTGGGATTGAGGTATTTAACATGAATTATGGATAATAATTATCCCTGCTGTCACCTTGCCTTAAGCAATGATGTTCCGTTTTTACAGAGCCATCAAAAACCTGCTGTGTCAGAGATTAGCATGAGTTCAGGTTCTTGTCTGGAGCAGGGATAATTTCATTGTCCCAAAGAGCATCCTAATCCCTATATAGTGCACTCCTTTTGACTAGGTCCCTAAGTAGTGCACTGTACAGGGAATAGGGTGCCATTTGGGATTGCGACCCTTATCCCTGCCCTAATCCCTGCCGTATTCAACGAAGGAAGAAGCTGTGGAGAAATACAAGGATATAGTGTAAATTCAATCAATCACATAACGTTTTATTTCAGCAGTTGTCGCAAAGTGCTTTGCAGTTACCCGGACTAGACCCCAAAGAGTAAGCAAAGCAGAAGCACAATGGCCAGGAAGAACTCCCTAGAAGGAAGGACTTTCTAGGAAGAAACCTAGAGAGGAACTCAAGTGGTTTAAGCTGTCTAGTAATTATTTTAGAGGGCAAAGATTTGAGTTGGTCCAGGGAGGGAAGTTCTCTAGTCTAGAACAGTGTTTCTCTTCTCAGCATGGAGCAGCGCTGAAGTTCAGAGTGGAAATCTACTAGAACGGTTCAAACACTCTTTACATTTTAGTCTTTTTGTCACGTTCTGACCTTAGTTCCTTTGTTTTGTCTTTTGTTTTAGTATGGTCAGGGCGTGAGTGGGTTGGGTGGGTTGTCTATGTTAGTTTGTCTATGATTTTCTATTTCTGTGTTTGGCCTGGTATGGTTCTCAATCAGAGGCAGCTGTCAATCGATGTCCCTGATTGAGAAGCATATGTAGGTAGCCTGTTTTCCATTGTGTTTTGTGGGTGGTTGTTTTCTGTTTAGTGTTTTTTGTTTCACCGTTCAGGACTGTTGGTTTGTCTAGTGTTGCATATTTCATTAAATAATATGAACACTTCCCACGCTGCACCTTGGTCCTCCTCTCCTTCCCCGGACGACAAGCATTACACTTTTACCAGACACTACCCAGAGAGACTTACAGTTAGTGGATCCATCTGAAGATAGCGAGGTGAGACAACCACATATCTCAGTCATAGTAAAGTAAATTTTTCCTGAATAAAGTAGCTATCAGCAAAGTCAGAGCTAGTAGGGGGAAAAAAATGTCAAGTGCCGGGTGTTAGTTCACGAAAGGCAAGTGAGTTATTTTTACTTATTTATGAAAGGGGGGGGGGGGGGGGGGGCTGCTAAGAGCTAACTGCCTAATAGTACAGTTGACTTTAAAGGAGCTAATACTGTCTTTAATGTTCCCCAATCCTATATCATTGATATTCATGGTGCTTTAGATAAACTCTGTTTTTCACCTGATATAGAAATGAATCTCACCTCTTTGATAGATTTTTGTTTGTAGGTCTTTTGTATTTTTGGCTCATAACTTCAATGTGTTCATATTTCCCAAAGATGACTTGCTGATAACTCATATCCTTCCAGTGAACCAATATATTGAAATAATATTTTTCTATATTGTTCCTTTTCCGTACTTCAAAAGGTTTCCTTTTCTGTCTCCTTTCCTTTATAATTATTATCAGGATAACAACGCCCCGAGCATGTGGAAAATTGTTTTGTTAAAAAACTAAAACTTTGTTCATAAGGTTTTTCTTTTAAACAACAACACTCAGCTCAATTTCTCAAGTTCTGTCAAGTTCTTTATGGTTTGATGGTTGTCATCACTACAAGTTATTATGTAAAGTGAAATACTTATAACACCTGATGTCACAATAAAAACCTAAATGATGACATCACTGTGCTTGGAGTCTTTTAAGTCGTGGCTCATGCAATTACCATATGGCATCCCCCTCAAAGATTCACTGACTGCATTGATTTCTGTACATTATGTCACCTGAAAAAAACTATTAATTAATTTTAGCTTTTGATTTCAAACATTAACCTTTCAACATTTAGAGACAATAATGGCAAAAAAAAATGACAGAGTCTTTACGACATGTTTCTTTCGTGTCTGTTATCATCCTGTGACGCCCGTCCCACTCTGTCTGCCGTATTCTTTCTCTTTGCTCTTGTTTTCCATATTAGGTTGTCAGTGGGCGGGGCTGGGTGTGTTATCATCCTGTGACGCCCCTCCCACTCTGTCTGTCGTATTCTTTCTCTTTGTTCTTGTTTTCCATATTAGGATGTCAGTGGGCGGGGCTGGGTGTGTTATCATCCTGTGACGCCCCTCCCACTCTGTCTGTCGTATTCTTTCTCTTTGCTCTTGTTTTCCATATTAGGATGTCAGTGGGCGGGGCTGGGTGTGTTATCATCCTGTGACGACCCTCCCACTCTGTCTGTCGTATTCTTTCTCTTTGCTCTTGTTTTCCATATTAGGATGTCAGTGGGCGGGGCTGGGTGTGTTATCATCCTGTGACGACCCTCCCACTCTGTCTGTCGTATTCTTTCTCTTTGCTCTTGTTTTCCATATTAGGATGTCAGTGGGCGGGGCTGGGTGTGTTATCATCCTGTGACGCCCCTCCCACTCTGTCTGTCGTATTCTTTCTCTTTGCTCTTGTTTTCCATATTAGGATGTCAGTGGGCGGGGCTGGGTGTGTTATCATCCTGTGACGACCCTCCCACTCTGTCTGCCGTATTCTTTCTCTTTGCTCTTGTTTTCCATATTAGGATGTCAGTGGGCGGGGCTGGGTGTGTTATCATCCTGTGACGCCCCTCCCACTCTGTCTGCCGTATTCTTTCTCTTTGCTTGTGTTTTCCATATTAGGATGTCAGTGGGCGGGGCTGGGAGGGTCGTCAGCGACATGGGACACACCTGGGCCTGGGTGTGTCCCAGGATAAATACACCACTTCAGATTCTCTCCATGCAGACACACACTGATAGAGTTTGTTTGTTTGTTTGTTTGTTTGTTTGTTTGTTTGTTTGTTTGTTTGTTTGTTTGTTTGTTTGTTTGTTTGTTTGCTTGCTTGCTTGCTTGCTTTGGTACCTTTCAACACCCCTCATTATCACATTTATGCACGCAAACCCTCACACTACTGATTACTGACTACACACACCATTGTTAATTGTATTTAGTTTACTTCAGACAATAAATATATTTTGTTATTCCTTATCTCCACTTTGTCTCCCTTTTAGTTCTGAACTTTGAGCCGGTTGGAGACCATCCTTTCATCAAACAGTCCTTTAAAACATGAGGTCTTAATATCCTAACGAACAGCACAAGACAGCATGTTGAAGCGTTAGTGTGCTCCAAACACAGTCCTTAACTCAATTAACATATTTTAGCGGGCATGGCGGGGGAAGCATTGGAAAGCACGGCTATGTCCCAAATGGCAACCTATTATATAGTGCACTACTTTTGCCCAAGACCCCTAGGTTATCCCATAGGGTTTTGGTCAAAAGTAGTACACTATGTAGGGAATAGGGTACCACTTGGGATGTAGCCCGGGAGCTGTATGCCTGCTGGAACAGGGAGATGGGAGGGACACACTGTACACAGCACAGCACAATGTTACAGCAAGGGCAAGTGTAAAGTCATATTGCACCCTGGCTAACTCAATATGTCACACCATCAACATTGCAACTAAAAGGAAAAATGGTCACCAGAGGGTCACAATGACCTGTGAGGAACAGTAAAAATGTGACACTGTGGATGCATTGCAAATGGCACCCCATTCCTAATGTAGTGCACTACTTTAGACCAGGGTCCATTCCTAATGTAGTGCACTACTTTAGACCAGGGTCCATTCCTAATGTAGTGCACTACTTTAGACCAGGGTCCATTCCTAATGTAGTGCACTACTTTAGACCAGGATCCATTCATAATGTAGTGCACTACTTTAGACCAGGGTCCATTCATAATGTAGTGCACTACTTTAGACCAGGGTCCATTCCTAATGTAGTGCACTACTTTAGACCAGGGTCCATTCATAACGTAGTGCACTACTTTAGACCAGGGTCCATTCATAATGCAGTACACTACTTTAGACCAGGGTCCATTCCTAATGTAGTCCACTACTTTAGACCAGGGTCCATTCCTAATCTAGTGCACTACTTTAGACCAGGTTCCATTCCTAATGTAGTGCAATACTTTAGACCAGGGTCCATTCCTAATGTAGTGCACTACTTTAGACCAGGGTCCATTCCTAATGTAGTGCACTACTTTAGACCAGGGTCCATTCCTAATGTAGTGCACTACTTTAGACCAGGGTCCAGTCCTAATGTAGTGCATTACTTTAGACCAGGGTCCATTCCTAATGTAGTGCACTACTTTAGACCAGGGTCCATTCATAATGTAGTGCACTACTTTAGACCAGGGTCCATTCATAATGTAGTACACTACTTTAGACCAGGGTCCATTCCTAATGTAGTGCACTACTTTAGACCAGGGTCCATTCCTAATGTAGTGCACTACTTTAGACCAGGGTCCATTCATAATGTAGTGCACTACTTTAGACCATGGTCCAGAGGGCTGACTATAGACCAGGGTCCAGAGGGCTGACTTTAGACCAGGGTCCAGAGGGCTGACTATAGACCAGGGTCCAGAGGGCTGACTATAGACCAGGGTCCAGAGGGCTGACTATAGACCAGGGTCCAGAGGGATGACTATAGACCAGGGTCCAGAGGGCTGACTATAGACCAGGGTCCAGAGGGATGACTATAGACCAGGGTCCAGAGGGCTGACTATAGACCAGGGTCCAGAGGGCTGACTATAGACCAGGGTCCAGGGGGCTGACTATAGACCAGGGTCCAGAGGGCTGACTTTAGACCAGGGTCCAGAGGGCTGACTATAGACCAGGGTCCAGAGGGCTGACTATAGACCAGGGTCCAGAGGGCTGACTTTAGACCAGGGTCCAGAGGGCTGACTTTAGACCAGGGTCCAGAGGACTGACTATAGACCAGGGTCCAGAGGGCTGACTTTAGACCAGGGTCCAGAGGGCTGACTTTAGACCAGGGTCCAGAGGGCTGACTTTAGACCAGGGTCCAGAGGGCTGAATATAGACCAGGGTCCAGAGGGCTGACTTTAGACCAGGGTCCAGAGGACTGACTATAGACCAGGGTCCAGAGGGCTGACTTTAGACCAGGGTCCAGAGGGCTGACTTTAGACCAGGGTCCAGAGGACTGACACTAGACCAGGGTCCAGAGGGCTGACTTTAGACCAGGGTCCAGAGGGCTGACTATAGACCAGGGTCCAGAGGGATGAATATAGACCAGGGTCCAGAGGGCTGACTATAGACCAGGGTTCAGAGGGCTGACTATAGACCAGGGTCCAGAGGGCTGACTATAGACCAGAGTCCAGAGGGCTGACTATAGACCAGGGTCCAGAGGGCTGACTATAGACTAGGGTCCAGAGGGCTGACTATAGACCAGAGTCCAGAGGGCTGACTATAGACCAGGGTCCAGAGGGCTGACTATAGACCAGGGTTCAGAGGGCTGAATATAGACCAGGGTCCAGAGGGCTGACTATAGACCAGGGTCCAGAGGGCTGACTATAGACCAGAGTCCAGAGGGCTGACTATAGACCAGTGTCCAGAGGGCTGACTATAGACCAGGGTCCAGAGGGCTGACTATAGACCAGGGTCCAAAGGGCTGACTATAGACCAGGGTCCAGAGGGCTGACTATAGACCAGGGTCCAGAGGGCTGACTTTAGACCAGGGTCCAGAGGGCTGACTTTAGACCAGGGTCCAGAGGACTGACTATAGACCAGGGTCCAGAGGGCTGACTTTAGACCAGGGTCCAGAGGGCTGACTTTAGACCAGGGTCCAGAGGACTGACTATAGACCAGGGTCCAGAGGGCTGACTTTAGACCAGGGTCCAGAGGGCTGACTATAGACCAGGGTCCAGAGGGCTGACTATAGACCAGGGTCCAGAGGGCTGACTATAGACCAGGGTCCAGAGGGCTGACTATAGACCAGAGTCCAGAGGGCTGACTATAGACCAGGGTCCAGAGGGCTGACTATAGACTAGGGTCCAGAGGGCTGACTATAGACCAGTGTCCAGAGGGCTGACTATAGACCAGGGTCCAGAGGGCTGACTATAGACCAGGGTCCAGAGGGCTGACTATAGACCAGGGTCCAGAGGGCTGACTATAGACCAGGGTCCAGAGGGCTGACTATAGACCAGGGTCCAGAGGGCTGACTATAGACCAGGGTCCAGAGGGCTGACTATAGACCAGAGTCCAGAGGGCTGACTATAGACCAGGGTCCAGAGGGCTGACTATAGACCATGGTCCAGAGGGCTGACTATAGACCAGGGTCCAGAGGACTGACTATAGCTCTGCTGGAATATTTTCCGGAGTCATTGGGAAGCAGCGGGGAAAAACCTTTTCTTTTTATTTCCTCCGGTAAAATAAGATGGAATCCTGGACATTGGCAAATGGAATGGTTATAACCGTAATAAAATCTATTTATCAAATGCAGCAATGTGGAGGATGCTGTCAAGGCTACAAACAACCTGAACACAATGTCACAACACACAATGCACAAGTTTAGGCGACCGAAAGGTATCGTTTTGCATAGTTGATCTCGGCTACTTTACATGGGTAAATGTTATACTGTAGTCAGATAGTATACAATTCTAGCTCAAATTTAAAGCGTTTGGAAACTTGAAGTGTTTGGAAAATGTTGATAAAGACAGAGAGAGACAAAATGGTGCAGTTTGAGGCCATGTGACGCAGAGTGATGCAGGTGTTGGGGATAAGGGTGAAGACTGGTGGGTCTGGGCAGGGGGGATGTTGTGGATGTTTGGGAGTGGCTCTTCTGTACGTCGTCATTTGTGTGTGTATGTTTTGTATTATGAAAAAAATATGTATTTTTTTTTAAGGAAAATATTGATAAAGAAATAAACCCCAGATTATCTCCAATAATATTTCAATCAAAACTACAACGAAGTCTTAGCAAATTGCAATATTGAAACCAAAATGGCCAAACTTGTAATCCTACTAAATGCAAATTTTCTAGGAGATAACAGATCTGTTAATCAGGGTCTGTTAATCATCACCAGACATCCTATATGCAGCAGAAATGTAGCTCCCGAGCAATGAATACCTTATAGGCCCTGGTCAAAAGTAGTGCACTACACTGGGAATAGGGTGCCATTTGGGACACATCGTTAGAATCAGCTCTCCAGAAGACCGTGCTGCTGAAAGACAATATTTATCCAATACACACCAAGGTAGCACAGAAGACCGTGCTGCTGAAAGACAATATTTATCCAATACACAGCAAGGTAGCGCAGAAGACTGTGCTGCTGAAAGACAATATTTATCCAATACACAACAGGGTAGCACAGAAGACAGTGCTGCTGAAATCTATGGGACCAGTACATATTAGCTATTTCAGTCAGCAACAATTAAAATCCCATTTAAAAACATGTTCATTTTGGGGTGTTTTTGCTGGGAGAGAGATTATGCACCTTCTCAAAACATACCCACCACAAATAATCAGGTATCCTACTGTAGCTAAGACAGGAACTGCTCCCTGTGGGGGGGAGCTATGCAATCCATCTTCTAAAACCATACCCAACACAAATAATCAGGTATCCTACTGTAGCTAAGACAGGAACTGCTCCCTGTGGGGGGGGGGGGGGTGGGGGGAAGCTATGCAATCCCCCTTCTCAAACATACCTGATTATTTGTGATGGGTATTCTACTGTATCTAGGACAGGAACTGCTGATGCTGATGCTGGTGGAGAGCGAGAGATGAGCCTATTTCATGGGGGGGACTTAAAAGAACAGAAGAGTAATGCTAGTCAATTATCAGGGGGGCTTGTCGAAAGCTCTAGTGGTCTCTCTGGACAAAAGACATGTCAGAGAGTGTCAGAAACCTATTACATGCATTGACAATTTCTATTTAATATACTCGACCCACTCGGTTTTGGGCCTGAAAGGCTTTGTGGTTGTCATACGCTTTTTCTACCAAGTGTAGGGTGTATTGAAAAGGGTTGGGAAGCTTTCAGTTACAGAGGATATGTCCGTAATGTTGGAGCAATACATATCTATGTCAAGTCATCTGTATTTTGTTCTGTGTTAGCTGGTGCATTGATGCAATACAGCCAGATGGGGGAGGTGCTAAATCACACCGAAATATTAGAATGTGTCTCATGAATGTGGTTTATCGCATTTTATTTATAGTACTCTCTAAAATGTACCACGGAAGGTTATTGGGTCAAACCCGTATTTGCATAGGGGAGACAGGAGGTACTGAAACACTGCTTTATTCTCCTGAGAGCTAAGTAGATTGTTATACCTCGTGATATTCCTGGGCCTCCTTGTGTTTTAAATGGGCCCAATTAACTTCCACTGAATCTGTGGAGAAGCACCCTTAGCTGTAATGACCACTATGGGATCTCATCCACCGTTAAAGGGGCAATCTGCAATTGCTACAAAACATTTTTGGCTTATAAATTAATGATATGTACCCATTGATTCTTGAAGAATATAACTTATAAATTCCTCATCAGCTTAACTCTACTGACGTAACCCAAAATATAATCTTGTTTTATTCATCTACATTTGAGTTATTTAGCAGACGCTCTTATCCAGATCGACTTACAGCAGCAATTTAACCAAGTACATGTAAACAAACACTATATAAAAAAGTAGCTTTTTACCAAAACAGGGGCGGGGATTTAACACTACAGTCCCACTTGTATTCTTGGATATAATTGTTCATGTACACTGAACAAAAAATAAATGCTACATGTAAAGTGTTGGTCCCATGTTTCATGAGCTGAAATAAAAGATCCCTGAAATTTTTCACGCGCACAAAAAGTTTCTCACAATTTGTTTTCAAATTAGTTTACATCACTGTTAGATTAAACAGCATAATCATTATACAGGTGCACCTTGTGCTAGGGACAACAACAGGCCAATCTAAAATCTGCAGTTTTGTCATACAACACAATGCCACAGACGTCTCAAGTTGAGGGAGCATGCAATTGGCATGCTAACTACAGGAATTTCCACCAGATCTATTGCCATAGAATGTAATGTTAATTTCTCTACCATAAGCAGCCAATATCATTTTAAAGAATTTGGCAGTGCGTCCAACCGGCCTCACAACCGCAGGCCACGTGTAACCACGCCAGCCCAGGACCTCCACATCCGGCTTCTTCACCTGCAGGATTGTCTGAGAACAGCCACCCGGGTAGCTGATGAAACTGTGGCTTTGCACAACTTAAGAATTTCTGCGCAAACTGTCAGAAACCATCTCAGGGAAGCTAATCTGCGTGCTTGTCGTACTCACTAGGGTCTTGACCTGACTGCAGTTCCGCATTGTAACTGACTTCAGGGGGCAAATGCTCACCTTCGATGGCTACTGGCACGCTGGAGAAGTGTGCTCTTCACGGATGAATCCCAGGTTTCAACTGTATCAGGCAGGGGGTTCGATGCAACCTGCCCTGCATAGGGCTTACGGCATCACAGCATCTGGCTCACAGGGTCATCCCTCAGAAATGAGGCCCCCCCCCCCAAAACTATTTTTTATAAACGTTCATACTTTCCTTTTGTCTTTGTTGTTCATTCAGTTAGCCTGTCTTCGATTGAAATACTTTTAGATTACCAGACAATCTTGGGGCTCAACTGATCTACCATCAATTGAACATTGCTGGTCATGAAGCCAAAGAGGAGGTATTTCAGATGTAACAATGTCACTTTATTAGGCCACTACTTCATCAAAATTAAACAATCATGTCTCCATTGTATGGGTAGAAGGTGTTATTTTAGTCAAATTGCTACAATTTGCTACAATGTCAACGTTCCAAGTGGAACTGTGTCTGCTGTGGTCATTGTGGCATATGAATTCAGGTAATTGACAGAGAATTATACCTGCAGCGACATTATGCTGGAAAGAATATTAGATCAGATCCAATTTTATTCGTCACATGTGAAATGCTTACTTACGAGCCCCTAACCAACAATGCAATTTCAAACAAATATGGATAAGAATAAGAGATAAAAGTAACAAGTAATTAAAGAGCAGCAGTAAAATGACAATGACGGTCTGCTTTAAACATGTAGGTATTACAGACTCGGAGAGGTTGAAAATGTCAGTAAAGACACTTGCCAGTTGGTCAGCGCATGCTGTACACGTCCTGGTAATCTGCCTGGCCCTGCGGCTTTGTGAATGTTGACCCGTTTAAAGTTCTTACTCATTTTGGCAGCGGAGAGCGTGATCACAGTCTTCCGGAAAAGCTGGTGCTCTCATACATGTTTCAGTGTTATTTGCCTCGAAGTGAGCATAGCAGTAGTTTAGCTCGTCTGGTAGGCTTATGTCACTGGGCAGCTCTCGGCTGTGCTTCGCCTTGTAATCTCTAATGGTTTGCAAGCCCTGCCTCATCCGACGAGCATCAGAGCCGGTGTAGTACGATTCGATCTTAGTCCTGTATTGATGCTTTGCCTGTTTGATGGTTCGTCGGAGGGCATAGCGGGATTTCTTATATGCTCCCATGTTAGAGTCCCGCTCCAGCTCTAGTCTTTAGCTCAGAGTGGATGCTGCCTGTAATCCATGGCGTCTATGTATGTATGATCACTTTGGGGACAACGTCATCGATGCACTTATTGATGAAGCCAATGACTGATTTGGTGTACTCCTCAATGCCATCGGAGGAATCCCAGAACATATTCCAGTCTGTGCAAACCAGTCCTGTAGCTTAGCATCTGCTTCATCTGACCACTTTTTTTATTGATCTAGTCACTGGTGCTTCCTGCTTTAATTTTTGCTTGTAAGCAGGAATCAGGAGGATAGAATTATGGTCAGATTTGCCAAATGGAGGGCGAGGGAGAGCTTTGTATGCATCTCTGTGTCTGGAGTATAGGTGGTCCAGAGTTATTTTTCCTCTGGTTGCACATTTAACATGCTGATTGAAATTTGGTCAAATCGATTTAAGTTTCCCTGCATTAAAGTCCCCGGCTATTAGGAGCGCCGCCTCTGGGTGAGCGTTTTCTTGTTTGCTTATGTCGGAATAGAGCTCATTCAATGCTGTCTTAGAGCAAGCCTCTGATTGTGGTGATATGTAAACAGCTACAAAGAATACAGATGAAAACTCTCTCGGTAGGTAGTGTGGTCTACAGCTTATCATGAGATACTCTACCTCAGGCGAGCAATAGCTCGAGACTTCCTTAGATATAGTGCACCAGCTGTTGTTAGCAAAAATACATAGACTGCCTGCCACCTCTTGTCTTACCAGACGCCACTGTTCTTTCCTGCCGGTACATCGTATAACCAGCCAGCTGTATGTTGATATTGTCGTCGTTCAGCCATGACTCCGTGAAGTATAAGATGTTACATTTTTTAATGTCCCGTTGGTAGTTTAATCTTCTGCGTAACTCGTCGATTTTATTTTTGCTAGCAGAATGGAGGGAAGTGGGGGTTTATTCGATCACTTACGAATTCTCAAAATTCTCCTCCTCTTCACGCAGATCACGGGGATCTGGGCCTGTTCCAGAGGAAGCAGTATATCCTCGGCGTTGGGCTCGTCAGAGTCATGAAACGGAAAAAAGGACTCTGCTAGTCCGCGGTGAGTAATCACAGTCCTGATTTTCGGTCATAAGAGACGGTAGCGGCAACATTATGTACAAAATAAAAAAAAACAGTTTCAAACAACGCAAATAAACAAACAAAAAACACAATCGGCTGGGGGCACGTAAAACGTCTGCCTTCTTCTCCGGCGCCATCTTACTAATTTATTCATGATGATATTTTCCCCTGATTTGGTGGCAGAGACAAAACAAATAGTCTACAGTACACTTTAATAATAATACACACAAAGTTATTTAACACCACCTAGAGTCGAGTTTGTCAGTTTAAGCTAGAGATATCTGTTTTGCATTGGATGCGTCTCCATCCACCACATTCTCCAGTGTTCGCACCCGTGTCAGTTTAAGCTAGAGATATCTGTTTTGCATTGGATGCGTCTCCATCCACCACATCCGTCAGTGTTGCACTTCCACATCTCCAGTTAAAGGTGGCAGAGCTAGTCTCATGGTTTGTCAGACCATGAGACATCCCGAAAATCACTTTTCTCACAAGAAAGTCTGTAGCGTCAGTAACGGTCAGTGTCTCGAATGGTTTGAGGGTTCGGGTCCCCGTTTTTTTTGGCCTGGTAGGAGATCTGTCAAAGTGCCCTTGAGCAGGACATTGACCCTGGATGCTTATGTGTGTCGCTCTGAATGAGATCTGTTGGATGACTGGTATGACGTAGTTGACATACTTCACTGCAAGTATATTGTATGTTTCGGATTTTCAATTTAAAATAAATAAATAACATTTGCAGTGAAGGAACTGGCGAAGCGATTTCTGCATAGTTTTCACTCCTTTAGGCATTTGCCGAACTGATCTGATAATGAAAAGGATATTTAGACTCTGCTCATGTAATTAACTTGAAAAGCTATTTCCAATTGAAACAACCCAATGGCATCGGTTCATGAATGCCATTCTATGTCATGGATTATGACAATCCACAAAGATGATGGCTATATGAAAGGCACCGATGCGAAAAGGTATTATATATGATAAAGCTCATAGCTTACATGACAACTTTGGAAACACTGAAGCTGTTCAAAAGGGAATTGAATGCAATTGAATTTGCATTGGTGCTACATTATCTTCGACTCGCAAAGTCCTTGGAGAATTTTCAGAGATTGTTGGAGTAAGCAGTTTAGGATCTGATTCGGTTGCCCTCTAAGATCATCAAACACACACGTGCACACAGATTTTTCCATATTTGCCTTCCACAGCAGGTATTGTTTAATTAGCCTGACTTGTATTTGTAAGCTCCCGTACATGGCTGGAAACATTTTGGTATGAGCCCCATTGTCCTACCAGTGGTTATTATTGGGCTCCCGAGTGGCACAGAGGTCCGAGGCACTGCATCTCAGTGCTAGAGGCATCACTACAGACCCTGGTTCACTTCCAGGCTGTATCACAACTGGCTGTGTTTGGGAGTCCCATAGGGTGATGCACAATTAGCCCAGTTTTGTCCGGGTTAGAGTTTGGCCGGTGTCGGCTGTCATTGTAAATAAGAATTTGTTCTTAACTGACTTGCCTAGTTAAATAATATATATTTTTAAAACTATGGTAAAGGGTGATAGGGTCCACATGGAAATGCAGTAATAGCCCATATTAATATTTGTTTGATTGGTAAACCATACTTGTCAGTCAATCATGATTAGGTGCCTTCACATAGTGTCTGATGAGACCGGAGCTAATAGAAAAGATAGATGAGCTGTCTGTCTGTCTGTCTGTCCATTGATAATGGTCCTCAGTGGGTGAGCGTGGTTAACCCATAAAGTGCACATTGAGAAAAAAACAACACCAACGTTGTTACGATATGAAGACATGAATTTGCTCTGTAATCTAAGGTTGAATCCCTGTAACATTCCTACCTAGCCTTTTACAGTATTCACAGCCATGTTCATCCTCCCTTCCCGTACATACTTAATGCATTTCAAATTCATGTTAGAGCTTCACTTTACTTATAAATATTAAATCAATCACTTTTTACATTTCTTCCAACGATTAGCAAGGTAATTTTATGATCCTGATTTGATATGAATCCCCTACAAATGTGAACTTTCCATCCCTCTGTTCTATAATAAAAGGGGAAATAAGATGATTGAAGGAGGTTCTGGGAGCTCCTCTCTACTCCACCTTTCTTCTAGAAGCTGGAGGAGAGAGAACATGAGAAAGAGAGTAAGCTCCTCTTTGACCAAGTTATCATCAGAAATCCTGCCCTTCCTCCATCTCTCCATTCTGTCCTCCCTCTCTCTTTGTCCCTACCTCAATCCCTCTGTCCCGCCCTCCCTCCCTGCCTCACTCCATCCCTCACTCCATCCCGCCCTCCCTCCCTCCCTCCCTCCCTCACTCCATCCCGCCCTCCCTCCCTCTCTCTCTCCATCCCTCCCCCCCTCTCTCTTTGTCCCTACCTCAATCCCTCTGTCTTGCCCTCCCTCCCTCACTCCATCCCGCCTTCCCTCCCTCCCTCTCACTGTCCCTACCTCAATCCCTCTGTCTCGCCCTCCCTCCCTCCCTCCCTCACTCCATCCCGCCCTCCCTCCCTCTCTCCGTCCCTACCTCCCTCCCTCGGCATGATCTGAGGCATCTGCCACCACCACCACCACTGTCACTGTCCATTACCTACAGGTGTCCCAGTTTATGTCCCAAATGGTATCCTGTCCCTGTATAGGGCACTGCGAGACATACCCTTGGAGTCACAGGAAGTCACTTTCTGTGCAATGTACCAGATGATTCCCTAGGCACTTTTCCGAATAGTAATTGGTCAGGGACCTGTGGTGTGTCTCAGAGTGACTAGGTTGCTAGCTACCACATGAATCAACCTGTATAGAGGCAAGGCAGGGCTTTACCCCCAAAGCAACACCCGGGAGGCCACGGCTACTGTTCTAGCTATTGCCCTGAGCATTTTTAGCCTTTATCATGGAAGCTGGTTAAGCTGAGACACAGCAACAGTAAATATTACTTTATTCTCTATTGGTCAGGATATCGATAGCTGTTTTTTTTTAATCAAAGTATTTTGGGCCTAAATAAAATAATATTCACAGGTAAGACGGAACTACCAACAACAGAATCAAGACTCTATGGGAGACAAAAACATAATGTAACCAACATAGCCAAATGTAACCCACATAGCCTACTGTATCCCACATAGCCTACTGTGCACCTATGATACATAGGGAATGCATCATAATCAACACCCTGCAGGAAAAACAGGGGTAGTAAATGTCACACTACCAGTCAGATACCAGCCAACAAGTTAATGAATGAATGAATTAAACCGCTTCTTCCTAGCGGCAGCCCACTGTTTACTAAAGGAGATAAAAACAAGCTGAATTCAATACTGTAGTTGTGATGACATACCTGGCGTTCTACTTCCACAAACCCTCCCTGCTGTAGAGGTTAAACTCCACTCGTATCTCCCCTTGCAGGAAATCATGCCATAGAGGTTGGCGGCCTCTCTACACCACTCAATAGGTGAGCCAGCAGATGGTTTCTTGCCCTCCCTCTGATATCCTGGGGGCTGTATTCACCAAACCTTGCAGAGATATGCTAAAAGAGTCTCAGCACTCATCTTCTGGATGTTTACTCAACTAGATCATAACACGTTATATCGAAAACACATTTCTGTTTTTGGATTTGGTCATAATCAGCTGGCGGCCATATTGGATATAGCCGCTAGCAGCATCAGATCTAGATGACAGGTCAGGAAGTTGCCATATAAAATAACATTTGGGTAAATAAAAATATAAATGTGCAAATTCAGTTTGTTTGCTATAAGTTTGATATAACTATATGAAAATAGACAATTTAAGACGTACGGGTGCCGAAGGAAATAACAGAAGGGAACATTCACGATGTAGAAGGTAAACTAATGTATCAGATTGTGCTTGCTAGCTAGCTAACATTAGCCGATCTCATTATCAGCTGTTTAGATGAACAGGTGCTAAACTAACAAAATTGTGAATTTAGGAATGTGTAAATTATGAAGACTGAGGGAGTTTAACATACTTTAACATTAATCAGCGGACACCAGGTAGAGCAACAGTGTATCGCCTGCATGTACTTCAGTTAGTATGTATGTATTGACTGCATATACATCAGTTAGTATGTATGTATTGACTCCATATACATCAGTTAGTATGTATGTATCGCCTGCATATACATCAGTTAGTATGTATGTATTGACTGCATGTACATCAGTTAGTATGTATGTATTGACTGCATATACATCAGTTAGTATGTATGTATTGACTGCATATGCATCAGTTAGTATGTATGTATTGACTGTTTATACATCAGTTAGTATGTATGCATTGACTGCATATACATCAGTTAGTATGTATGTATTGCCTGCATATACATCAGTTAGTATGTATGTATCGCCTGCATGTATTTCTGTCTTGTGTGCATCGCCTGCATGTATTTCTGTCTTGTGTGCATCGTCTTGCTGATGAGCCATGTTGATAACGGCACACAGACACCCATGTTTTGAACTGGGTTTAATAATACTTTTCTGTGGATATGTTGTCTCAAAGTTCCAGCAGCAGAAGGAAGAAATCAGTGGACAACAGGTAGAGGAGGTTTAAATCAGTGGACAACAGGTAGAGGAGGTTTAAATCAGTGGACAGCAGGTAGAGGAGGTTTAAATCAGTGGACAACAGGTAGAGGAGGTTTAAATCAGTGGACAACAGGTAGAGGAGGTTTAAATCAGTGGACAACAGGTAGAGGAGGTTTAAATCACTGGACAACAGGTAGAGGAGGTTTGAATAACTGGACATCAGGTAGAGTAAGTTTGAATAACTGGACATCAGTTAGAGTAAGTTTGAATCACTGGACAACAGGTAGAGGAGGTTTGAATCACTGGACAACAGGTAGAGGAGGTTTGAATCACTGGACAACAGGTAGAGGAGGTTTGAATCAGCGGACAACAGGTAGAGGAAGTTTATTTAAAATTCCGACCCGTAAAGGGACTGTTAGGACATTTTGGCCCTATATACTAAAGACGAGTGAGGAGATTTCCACACTCGGATTAGAAAGAGACTAGTAATGAACTTGGTTGATTTCTAGAGCCTACATACAATACAAGGCCAGGGGGTGCTGTGGCCCTGTGGCTGTGTAGCACTGAGACTAGGACTGCGTCTGAAATGGCACCCTATTCTCTGGGCTCTAATCAAAAGTAGTGCACTACGTAGGGAATAGGGTGCCATTGGGGACAGCCTGGGGCTGCCTGAGCCATACAGTAGAATCACAGATCAGTTGTACAAGGCTGAGGGTCTACAATACAAATCCCCATAAATAACTCAATGTAGATTTCTAGCATTTGGCAGGCAGGCAGTCGGGGAGAAATGTAAGACCATTTTTAGTCCTTACTAAGTAAGTAGACGCTGTGGATTCATCCCAAATGGCATCCTATAGTGCACACTACTTTAGATAAGGGCTGTATGGGCCCTGTGCACTAAATAGAGAATAGGATCCCATTTGGGATGCACACAGACTCAGTAATGTCTCAGGAAAAGGGCAGACCATCAGTTATATCTCCATGGGGACTTAATTATGTGACCTTTTTTGATAGTCCTTTTACATGTGGGGAACCCCTCGTTTACAGTTGGGCCCTTAGGCTGAGTCCCAAATGGCACTATATTCCCTATGTAGTGCACTACTTTTGACCAGTGCCATATGTGCCCTGGTCAAAAGTAGTGCACTATGTAGGGAATAGGGTGCCACTTGAGACAAAGACCTAGTTTTGTCTGTACTATGGCCTAATAAATGGCTTGTCTGAGGACTTGATGACGATACATGGGACAAACTGAATTATAGTATATATATATACATGTAGGGACACAATGGAGGCTCAGTCAGTCAGGTACTATTAGTTTTAATATGTACACAATAATTCACTACATTTGTAATAAAAAACACTTTAACGGCTAGGCTGTCAGATCTATCCTTCATGTTGATTGATATGATTATGTTGATATGAAATTTTAAGTGTTGGGTAACTGATTTAAGATATTTATAGACCAATCTGACTTTGGTCAAGAAAAATGTGATTCAACACCTTCAACTCACCTTGTGATTTGAGATCAAAGCCATGATTATGTTCTTAGGCTGATGGTTGTAAGTCTCCTCCTTCTGTGTTGTGTATCAATGGGGTTTGGTTAAAGGCAAACTGTGAATGACTCCTAGCAGCATGTTTCCAACCTGTGACGAGTTTACTCTACCTCAAGATGGACTCCTTCCTATCCTCTGATACACTAACTGGCAAATGAAAAACTGAACCCCGAACAGCCTATTTGGGAAATGATTACAACAGCTGCTACAGGCAGACAGACAGAGGGGAAAAGAAATGCTGAGAAATAAGTCATTTTTTTCCCGTCTCATAATAATAAATATATCCTTCATTAGCATGCTTCTCACACCTCCCAAGTGCTACAACGCTGCGTCCCCAATGACACTATATTCCCCTTCATAGTGCACTAATTATGACCAGCACTATATAGGGAAAAGGGTGCCATTTGGGAGCCAGCCCTAGATCTTCATATATCACAGCCAAAATAGAACCGTGCAGGAAAATAATACCGGAGGGTGGGGGTGGTGGGTGGAGGAGGTCCTTGTTGGATGTCTGCTTGTTTTGCTACTGTGTGGAGATATCGACCAGAGAAAGAGAGAGAAATAGTTATGCAATGCAGAGCGAAGGGGAAATCGCTTCCTAGTGGCAGAAATACATCACGTTTCAGCAGCCGCTATAAACTAACACTGATGGGTAGAAAAGGGTAAAAGAAAAACGGGCAAAATACTGCATTATATGATAATCATTCGCTCTCTCTCTCCCTCTATCCTGCTCTCTCTCTCTCTTTCTCTCTACTCTCTCTGTCCCTCTATCCTGCTCTCTCTCTCTCTTTCTCTCTGCTCTCTCTCTCCCTATATCCTGCTCTCCCACTCTCTATCTCTCTGCTCTCTCTCTCCCTCTATCCTGCTCTCCCACTCTCTTTCTCTCTGCTCTCTCTCTCCCTCTATCCAGCTCTCCCGCTCTCTTTCTCTCTGCTCTCTCTCTCCCTCTATCCAGCTCTCTTTCTCTCTGCTCTCTCTCTCCCCCTATCCTGCTCTCTCTCTCTCTTTCTCTCTGCTCTCTCTCTCCATCTATCCTGCTCTCTCTCTCTCTTTCTCTCTGCTCTCTCTCTCCCTCTATCCTGCTCTCTTTCTCTCTGCTCTCTCTCTCCCTCTATCCTGCTCTCTCTCTCTCTTTCTCTCTGCTCTCTCTCTCCCTATATCCTGCTCTCTCTCTCTCTTTCTCTCTGCTCTCTCTCTCCCTCTATCCAGCTATCTTTCTCTCTGCTCTCTCTCTCCCTCTATCCTGCTCTCTCTCTCTCTTTCTCTATGCTCTCTCTCTCCCTCTATCCTGCTCTCTCTCTTTCTCTCTGCTCTCTCTCCCTCTATCCTGCTCTCTTTCTCGCTGCTCTCTCTCTCCCTCTATCCTGCTCTCCCGCTCTCTTTCTCTCTGCTCTCTCTATCCCTCTATCCTGCTCTCCCACTCTCTTTCTCTCTGCTCTCTCTCTCCCTCCATCCTGCTCCCCCGCTCTCTTTCTCTCTGCTCTCTCTCTCCCTCTATCCTGCTCTCCCGCTCTCTTTCTCTCTGCTCTCTCTTGGTTCTGAAATGAGTTTATCTGGTGTTGGAAAATCACAATATCATGATGTCATGAGAGATTATGAAATATATTTTTCTCCCTTGAAAATGCCTTCCTTAATATGATGTGTTATTGTGATACCCAGGCCGTCATTGTTTAAATAACAATTACAATGACAAAGTTAATTGACCTGCCTGTTAAAATCAAGATACATTTTTGGTTAGATAAAACGCCTCTGAGGACATATTGGGTAAGGTCAATTATTTCAGAAGTTTTTATAAAGTGTAAATATTCAATTAGTCAGTGATTTGAATATATATATTTTTAAACATTCACTCGTAAAAAAATACATTAATTGATCAAGCAGTTCCACTGACACTTTCACTTTCCTGATAAGGATATTTTATGATACACAAACCACTAGATGGAGTGTTCAACTCTTATTAAACTATTGCAGGAAAAGATAAGGGTCTTGGAAATGGGATCCACAAACAATGCCGTTGTTTGTACTGCATCATTTCAGTGAGCTCTGTCATAATGTACTTGTGCACCCTGAGCAGGGGTGTAGTGGTGCCTGGAGAAGTGGATATACTCTGGCCAACAATTCTTCCAACCGGCCCACCCGGCGAAGGAAAGGCGCCCTGTGTGAAAAATTCTATGAGAAATAGTGACATACACTCTTAGAAAAAAGGGTGCTATCTAGAACCTAAAAGCATTCCTCAGCTGTTCCCATAGGGGAACCCTTGCTGGTTCCACATATATTTAACATTGTAGTCATTTAGCAGAGACTCTTATCCAGAGCTATTTACAGTAGTGAGTGCATACATTTTCATACTTTTTTAAATGTCATACTGGTCCCCCATAGGAATTGAACCCACAACCCTGGCATTACAAGCAGCACACTCTACCAACGGGACCACCCTTTTGGTTCCAAATAGAACCGTTTTGAGTTCCATGTGTAACCCTTTACACAGAGGGTTCTACATGGAAGCAAAATTGTTTTACCTGGAACCAAAAAGGGTTTTATCTGGAACCAAAAAGGGTTATCCTATGGGGACAGCTGAAGAACCCTTTTGGAACCCTTTTCCCCCCTAAGAGTGTGAATGACCTAAAATGAAAAGTCCCACATTGGTGTTTCCTAGTCAGGCCATCTCAAGCTGTACTGTGCAGTAGTCTAATCGTAGGTCTACTATTGAAACAGATAAACTGAGTCAGAAATTCACACGTTTCAGATTTTCATTCTCAAAACCAAAAAAATGTCAGTTCTCAGTCTATAACCACGCTTAACCACATCAAGAGACCACTTTTGAGGTCTGGGAAAAAATTGAAGACATTTGGATTTTTGGGATTAGTTTTAATTGAAGTGTGCAGGTACATATCACTACTGTTTGATGAGCGGTGTGTCTGTAACACATCAGATGGAGTTTACAAAAGAAATGGCCACTGGATGCAGATAATCATCCTGATATCAATGACAGGTAGGCATAGGCTGCTGTAGCTAGTTAACATTTAATAGAGAAGGTTTTAAGGAAGCCTTTCCGTCTACCAGAAGATGGTTAGGCTACTGTAGCTAGTTAACATTTAATAGAGAAGGTTTTAAGGAAGCCTTTCCGTCTACTAGAAGATGGTTAGGCTACTGTAGCTAGTTAACATTTAATAGAGACAGTTTTAAGGAAGCCTTTCCGTCTACCAGAAGATGGTTAGGCTACTGTAGCTAGTTAACATTTAATAGAGAAGGTTTTAAGGAAGCCTTTCCGTCTACTAGAAGATGGTTAGGCTACTGTAGCTAGTTAACATTTAATAGAGAAGGTTTTAAGGAAGCCTTTCCGTCTACCAGAAGATGGTTAGGCTACTGTAGCTAGGTAACATTTAATAGAGAAGGTTTTAAGGAAGCCTTTCCGTCTACCAGAAGATGGTTAGGCTACTGTAGCTAGGTAACATTTAATAGAGAAGGTTTTAAGGAAGCCTTTCCGTCCACCAGAAGATGGTTAGGTTTGTCACTACCATATCTGTATTTTTCCTGTTCCTTAATTGTTTGAAACCTGCATGTTTTACCTTGCTTCAAAGTAGCATATAGTCAAAATCCTACCACAGAAACGTAGAGGCAATTATTTGTATGATATTTTCTTCATGTGCTTTCTCCTGTTCTATTGATTTTTATTTCAACTTTCTTTCATTTTCTATCAGCCAAAGGCATTATCCTCGTCATATTAGCTTCCCATGATAGTTGTTGCATCTTTAGATCTCCCCTCTTTTCAACATATAATTCCATCTCTGTCCATGAACCCGATTGCATGTGTGCAGTTAAGAATGGTGTTTTCCCACAAATTGCATTTTGGAACATTCACCCGTAGGCCTACTGACGTGTGTACGTTGCTGTTCCTAAAATTTGAAGAAATAATAGTTTATCAACATTTTAAGCTAAACACACAGATCTGTTCCATCAGCCTTATTAATTGATACTGTGTATACCTCCACCACCCTACTTTGATATGTATCAGTGGGATTAAGAAGTTGGCAAACTCAATGCCCACTGAAATAAGAGTGTATACCTGCGTGTACCCTCCACTACACTACTAACCCTGAGGGACTTCTGCGTGATATAATAGTTATTTTATTGCCTCTAAGACTGTTGGGGTGTAAGCTTGGCCCCCTATAAGACTGATGGGGTGAAAGCTTGGCCCCTTCTAAGACTGTTGGGGTGTAAGCTTTGCCCCTCTCTAAGACTGTTGGGGTGTAAGCTTGGCCACTCTCTAAGACTGTTGGGGTGAAAGCTTGGCCCCCCTCTAAGACTATTGGGGTGAAAGCTTGGCCCCCTCTAAGACTGTTGGGGTGTAAGCTTAGCCCCTCTCTACGACTGTTGGGGTGTAAGCTTGGCCCCTCTCTAAAACAGTTGGGGTGTAGGCTTGGCCCCTCTCTAAGACTGTTGGGGTGTAAGCTTGGCCCCCCTCTAAGTCTGTTGGGGTGTAAGCTTGGCCCCCCTCCAAGACTGTTGGGGTGTAAGCTTGGCCCCTCTCTAAGACTGTTGGGGTGTAAGCTTGGCACCCCTTTAAGATTGTTGGGGTGTAAGCTTGAGACCATCTAAGACTGTTGGGGTGTAAGCTTGGCACCCCTCTAAGACTGTTGGGGTGTAAGCTTGGCCCCTCTCTAGGACTGTTGGGGTGTAGGCTTGGCACCATCTAAGACTGTTGTGGTGTAAGCTTGCCCCCATCTAAGACTGTTGGGGTGTAACTTTGGCCCCTCTAAGTCTGTTGGGGTGTAAGCTTTCCCCCCCTCTAAGATTGTTGGGGTGTAAGCTTGGCCCCCCTCTAAGTCTGTTGGGGTGTAAGCTTGGCCACTCTCTAAGACTGTTGGGGTGAAAGCTTGGCCCCTCTCTAAGACTGTTGGGGTGTAAGCTTGGCACCCCTTTAAGATTGTTGGGGTGTAAGCTTGAGACCATCTAAGACTGTTGGGGTGTAAGCTTGGCACCCCTCTAAGACTGTTGGGGTGTAAGCTTGGCCCCTCTCTAGGACTGTTGGGGTGTAGGCTTGGCACCATCTAAGACTGTTGTGGTGTAAGCTTGTAAGCTTGGCACCCCTCTAAGACTGTTGGGGTGTAAGCTTGGCCCCTCTCTAGGACTGTTGGGGTGTAGGCCCCTCTCTAGGACTGTTGGGGTGTAGGCTTGGCCCCCCTCTAAGACTGTTGGGGTGTAAGCTTGGCACCATCTAAGACTGTTGTGGTGTAAGCTTGCCCCCATCTAAGACTGTTGGGGTGTAACTTTGGCCCCTCTAAGTCTGTTGGGGTGTAAGCTTTCCCCCCCTCTAAGACTGTTGGGGTGTAAGCTTGGCACCCCTCTAAGACTGTTGGGGTGTAAGCTTGGCCCCTCTCTAGGACTGTTGGGGTGTAGGCTTGGCCCCCCTCTAAGACTGTTGGGGTGTAAGCTTGGCACCATCTAAGACTGTTGTGGTGTAAGCTTGCCCCCATCTAAGACTGTTGGGGTGTAACTTTGGTCCCTCTAAGTCTGTTGGGGTGTAAGCTTTCCCCCCCTCTAAGACTGTTGGGGTGTAAGCTTGGCCCCCCTCTAAGTCTGTTGGGGTGTAAGCTTGGCACCATCAAAGACTGTTGGGGTGTAAGCTTGAGACCATCTAAGACTGTTGGGGTGTAAGCTTGAGACCATCTAAGACTGTTGGGGTGTAAGCTTGGCACCCCTCTAAGACTGTTGGGGTGTAAGCTTGGCCCCTCTCTAGGACTGTTGGGGTGTAGGCTTGGCCCCCCTCTAAGACTGTTGGGGTGTAAGCTTGGCACCATCTAAGACTGTTGTGGTGTAAGCTTGCCCCCATCTAAGACTGTTGGGGTGTAACTTTGGCCCCTCTAAGTCTGTTGGGGTGTAAGCTTTCCCCCCCTCTAAGAATGTTGGGGTGTAAGCTTGGCCCCCCTCTAAGTCTGTTGGGGTGTAAGCTTGGCACCATCAAAGACTGTTGGGGTGTAAGCTTGAGACCATCTAAGACTGTTGGGGTGTAAGCTTGGCCCCTCTCTAGGACTGTTGGGGTGTAAGCTTGGCACCCTCTGAGACTGCTAGGGTGTAAGCTTGGCACCCCTCTAAGACTGTTGGGGTGTAAGCTTGGCACCCTCTAAGACTGTTGGGGTGTAAGCTTGGCCCCCTCTAAGACTGTTGGTGTGTAAGCTTGGCCCCCCTCTAAGACTGTTGGTGTGTAAGCTTGGCCCCCCTCTAAGACTGTTGGGGTGTAAGCTTGGCCCCCCTCTAAGACTGTTGGGGTGTAAGCTTGCCCCCTCTAAGACTGTTGGGGTGTGAGCTTGGCCCCCCTCTAAGACTGTTGGGGTGTAAGCTTGAGACCATCTAAGACTGTTGGGGTGTAAGCTTGGCACCCCTCTAAGACTGTTGGGGTGTAAGCTTGGCCCCTCTCTAGGACTGTTGGGGTGTAGGCTTGGCCCCCCTCTAAGACTGTTGGGGTGTAAGCTTGGCACCATCTAAGACTGTTGTGGTGTAAGCTTGCCCCCATCTAAGACTGTTGGGGTGTAACTTTGGCCCCTCTAAGTCTGTTGGGGTGTAAGCTTTCCCCCCCTCTAAGAATGTTGGGGTGTAAGCTTGGCCCCCCTCTAAGTCTGTTGGGGTGTAAGCTTGGCACCATCAAAGACTGTTGGGGTGTAAGCTTGAGACCATCTAAGACTGTTGGGGTGTAAGCTTGGCCCCTCTCTAGGACTGTTGGGGTGTAAGCTTGGCACCCTCTGAGACTGCTAGGGTGTAAGCTTGGCACCCCTCTAAGACTGTTGGGGTGTAAGCTTGGCACCCTCTAAGACTGTTGGGGTGTAAGCTTGGCCCCCTCTAAGACTGTTGGTGTGTAAGCTTGGCCCCCCTCTAAGACTGTTGGTGTGTAAGCTTGGCCCCCCTCTAAGACTGTTGGGGTGTAAGCTTGGCCCCCCTCTAAGACTGTTGGGGTGTAAGCTTGCCCCCTCTAAGACTGTTGGGGTGTGAGCTTGGCCCCCCTCTAAGACTGTTGGGGTGTAAGCTTGCCCCCTCTAAGACTGTTGGGGTGTGAGCTTGGCCCATGTGCTTGTGTCCAATCTGTCTTGTTTGGGGTCAACCTCACCTAGTGCAGAGTTCCATACTCACTGATTAACCATTTGATGCATGTTTAGTGAATATTTTACTTTAATGTACAGAACCACTAGGATCTTCCATTCCCTCTGGGTAAAATCCATTCCAACATGGTAAACTAGATGGAGTGAATATTGCACCATCAATAAGGCAGCTACAGAGCAAGAAAAATGATAGCCATGATTGGCCCAAATATAGGAAGTAAGCCATGGAATTGAGGCAAACTACCCCATTGATTCACAAGTCAATTGGTCCAATTCAAGCAGAGAGGCAGAGAACAGCAATTTCCGTTGGTGCACTAACACTTCATGATAATGGTCCAGCAGTCTAACCCTATTGTCTGAAAGCACAGTCCAGATACTGTGTGCTTTAGTCAAGCAGGGGGCTTTATTTTAGGTCCCCCCCCACTCCTCTTTGTTTCAAACTGCTTCAAGTTCTTGAAAACAATTTGAGCTCTCAGATAAATACCCTTGTGTGTAGTGGGGTTGTGAAGAAGGCAGCTGCACTAGCTGTTTGTCTGTGTGACTTGTATCTCTCTGCGGGGCTAATGTCTCCCTGAGACAAATACGCCTAACTCTCTGGGTTGTAAAGTTAAATTCAGATCTGTTGCCCATTACTCTCTTCACAAGTTTGTGGAGCACGGCAGATCTCTGGCCCCACGCCAGAGGAGAACTGAATGAAGACTTTCAAGCAGACAGGAAGAAGGCTTGCCAAGTATGGAGGCAGCAACAATGCCAGCACCCTGAGAACTAGGCATGTGGTGCTCTGTACAGGCTGCATCCCAAATGACATCCTTTGTCTCTATATAGTGCTCTACGTTTGGCCAAAGAAGCCCTCTGGGCCGTGGTCAGAAGTAATGCCCTCTAAAGGGGATAGCGTGCCATTTAGGATGCAGACACAGTTAAGAGTAGGTGTGTCGGCCTTCGTTGGACACCAACAGGAAAGATCGGGTGGATAAGCTTTGCCAGGAGAGACAGGGCTGTACATAAAGAAACACAATGGCTGAATGAAGGCTAGCAAAAGGAACCGTCATAAGTCTACAATATCGCTTTTAATTGAAGATTAGGCCTGTATCTGATGGCTTATAATTAAGGACTGCCATTGTGTAAACGTTGTCTAGTCATCGATTGAAATTCTGTTTGAAAAAGATGGAGAAACACATTTCTGTGTTACTAGGATAAGATGTTTTCCGATTGAGACTTACAGTTGTCTGACAGTCTATGAATAGCCTTAGTGGAAATAAAGAAGTGATTTTTCTCATTTCCTCTTGTTTGTGACTCGTCCACACAGTGACCCTGTGGGAATAGCTGCTACCCTTTCTGTTAAGGTGAACAACATATCAGAAAAAAATAAATGTGAACAATGTGACCTTTACCGTGGTGTACTGTAAATACCACAGAAAACATAACAGTATAATTAGTTATACCCAACCACCACAGGGAGAACAATTAAAACATAACCAGCAAACATATGTTTTTATTATTACTGCCCAATGTCTATTTATTATTGCTCAATCCCCCGGCACGTATCCTACATCAATTCGTTTGAGTGTAGCCTTGTATTATATTAACCACATTTTGATCCTATTTTTATTCATAGAGCCTTTCATTTTTTTGTACTCTTTTATTCACTTAATTACTTTTCCTATTGTTGTTGCAAGGGGAACCTTGCAGGTAAGCATTTCATTATACTGTGTACTGCTTGTACATCAGATGTACAGTATATGATGCATAAACAAACTGGAAGCTCCAACAGGGCAGTAGAATGTCTTATGTTACCAGCTCCAACAGGACAGTAGAATGTCTTATGTTACCAGCTCCAACAGGGCAGTAGAATGTCTTATGTTACCAGCTCCAACAGGACAGTAGAATGTCTTGTGTTACCAGCTCCAACAGGGCAGTAGAATGTCTTATGTTATCAGCTCCAACAGGGCAGTAGAATGTCTTATGTTACCAGCTCCAACAGGGCAGTAGAATGTCTTATGTTACCAGCTCCAACAGGGCAGTAGAATGTCTTATGTTACCAGCTCCAACAGGACAGTAGAATGTCTTATGTTACCAGCTCCAACAGGACAGTAGAATGTATTATGTTACCAGCTCCAACAGGGCAGTAGAATGTCTTATGTTACCAGCTCCAACAGGACAGTAGAATGTCTTATGTTACCAGCTCCAACAGGGCAGTAGAATGTCTTATGTTACCAGCTCCAACAGGACAGTAGAATGTCTTATGTTACCAGCTCCAACAGGACAGTAGAATGTCTTGTGTTACCAGCTCCAACAGAGCAGTAGAATGTCTTATGTTACCAGCTCCAACAGGACAGTAGAATGTCTTATGTTACCAGCTCCAACAGGGCAGTAGAATGTCTTATGTTACCAGCTCCAACAGGACAGTAGAATGTCTTATGTTACCAGCTCCAACAGGGCAGTAGAATGTCTTATGTTACCAGCTCTAATAGGGCTGTAGAATGTTTCTCAAATACAATACACACACACACACACACACAAAAGCAAAACACTTCTACACAAGAAAACAAGAAGTAACAGAGCAGCATTTGACACTATATAATTTATAACTGGATGTCAGGCTCTTGCGGGTGACCAACATCTGTTGGGGTGACCAACATCTCTGGGGGTGACCAACATCTGTTGGGGTGACCAGCATCTCTTTGGGGTGACCAACATCTGTTGGGGTGACAAACAACTCTTGGGGGTGCCAAACATCTCTTGGGGGTGACCAACATATGTTGGGGTGACAAACATCTCTTGGGGATGACCAACATCTCTTGGGGGTGACCAACATCTCTTGGGGTGACAAACATCTCTTGGGGGTGACCAACATCTCTTGGGGGTGACCAACATCTGTTGGGGTGACAAACATCTCTTGGGGGTGCCCAACATCTCTGGGGGTGACCAACATCTGTTAGGGGTGACCGACATCTGTTGGGGGTGCCAAACATCTCTTCGGGGTGCCCCACAGTTCTTGGGCGTCTTGACATGACGTCAATATTTGACAATTGTGGCTGGGCCGACATTGATATTTTAATTGTTTCTCCCTGAATGTTGAGTATGAACACTAATGTGCCATCAATGCATAGGGCCTACTTCAGTTGGTCCAATGTGTCATCAATGCATGGGGCCTACTTTAGTTGGTCCAATGTGTCATCAATGCACGGGGCCTACTTCAGTTGGTCCAATGTGTCATCAATGCATGGGGCCTACTTCAGTTGGTCCAATGTGTCATCAATGCATGGGGCCTACTTCAGTTGGTACAATATGTCATCAATGCATGGGGCCTACTTCAGTTGGTCCAATATGTCATCAATGCACGGGGCCTACTTCAGTTGGTCCAATATGTCATCAATGCATGGGGCCTACTTCAGTTGTTCCAATGTGTCATCAATGCATGGGGCCTACTTCAGTTGGTCCAATGTGTCATCAATGCATGAGGCCTACTTCAGTTGGTCCAATGTGCCATCAATGCATGGGGCCTACTTCAGTTGGTCCAATGTGTCATCAATGCATGGGGCCTACTTCAGTTGGTCCAATATGCCATCAATGCATAGGGCCTACTTCAGTTGGTCCAATGTGTCATCAATGCATAGGGCCTACTTCAGTTGGTCCAATGTGTCATCAATGCACAGGGCCTACTTCAGTTGGTCCAATATGTCATCAATGCACAGGGCCTACTTCAGTTGGTCTAATGTGTCATCAATGCACAGGGCCTACTTCAGTTGGTCCAATATGTCATCAATGCATGGGGCCTACTTTAGTTGGTCCAATGTGTCATCAATGCATGGGGCCTACTTCAGTTGGTCCAATATGTCATCAATGCATGGGGCCTACTTCAGTTGGTCCAATATGTCATCAATGCATGGGGCCTACTTCAGTTGGTCCAATATGTCATCAATGCATGGGGCCTACTTCAGTTGGTCCAATATGTGTGGGGATAATTACCCCTTCGCTAGGTGAGCCCATTCCAACAGAGGTGTGGTGCTGAGATGCTTAAGAGAAAATAAAACGTTGGTTAAAATCCCTGATGAAGGCAGCTTGCTGTGGAAACTTGATATAAGATGGCGTCGACAGATGAGGCAGCTCTGCTTCTAGCTCCTATGCAACATTGCAGTATTTCGTTTTTTGTGTGTTTTATTTCTTACATTATTAGCCTAGGATTTTTTTGTGTTATTACATGCAGCCAGAAATAACATTTGGATATCAGAGTGACGGTAACTCATCAATCAGCATTACGACTGAGAATACGACTTTTCTGAATTGGATGCTTTGTTCATACCTCGCAGGGCAATTGAACTGATTCCAGAGGCTGATCCAAAACAACGCCGGCGGAGAAGAAGTATTCGGAGTGAGGAGGCGCGCACACCATCCACCACTTCCGAGTATATTACTTGCTAATGTTCAGTATTTGGATAATAAAGTAGATAAGCTCAGGGCGAGAATCTCCTTCCAGAGACACATCAGGGATTGTAACATACTCTGTTTAATGGAAATATGGCTCTCGGGATATATTGTCTTTGTCCATACAGCCAGCTGGCTTCTCAGTATAGCAGACAGGAATAAAGAACTCTCTGGGAAGAAGAATGGCGTGGGTGTTTGTTTTATGATTAACTACTCATGGTGTGATTGTGATGACATACAGAAACTCAAGTAATTTTGTTCACTCGACCTAGAATACCTCACAATCAAATGCAGACCGTATTACCTCCCAAGAGAATTCTCTTCGGTCATAGTCACAGCCGTGTATATTCCCCCAAAAGCCGATACCACGACGGCTCTCAAAAAACTTCACTGGACTTTATGCAAACTGGAAACCTCGAATCCTGTTCAAATAATGTCTGAGAATATAAAATAATTGATTTGGCAAGTGTAAATCCGAAGAAAAACCAACCGGAATCTTTCTTTTTTTTGATGTCCCAGGCTCTTATAATGGAAACCTATTGTTCCGATGTAAATCCATCTCCCAGATTGCAATTCCTATGGCTTCCACTAGATGTCAACAGTCTTTATTCAAGATTTTAGGCTTGTTTTTTGAAAAACAAACAAGAATTTGGAGTTTTGGTTGTTTTTTGAAAAACGAGGAAGAATTTGGAGTTTTGGTTAGGACACCACCAGAACAATATCAGTCTTTCAGAGAGCGAGGGAGAGGGTGTGCGCTTACTAATTTTGCTTTCCTATTGAACATACTACTTTCCGTATGAAATAATATAGTTTATTTACATTTTAGAGTACCTGAGGATTAAATAGAAAAGTCATTTTGACTTGTTTTTGGACGAAGTTTAGCAGTAGCTTTTTGGACTCCTTTGTCAGCATGTTGAATGAGTGGATTACTGAAATCGATTGCGCCAACTAAACAGACTTTTTGGGATATAAAGAAGGATTTTATCTAACAAAACGAACATTCATGTTGTAGCTGGGACCTCTGGGATTGCAAACAGAGGAAGACCTTCAAAAGTAAGGGATTTATTTAATCGCTATTTGTAAATTTTTGAAGCCTGTGATGGTTGAAAAATATGTTTGTTGATATGGGGTGCCATCTTTAGACAATCGCATGGTATGCTTTCACCGTAAAGCCTATTGCAAACCGGACAACACAGATAGATTAACAAGAATTTAAGCTTTTAAATGATATAAGATACATGAATGTTTAATATTACGATTATTTATTTGAATTGTGCGCCCTCCAATTTCAACGTAAGTTGTCGGCTTGTGTCCCGCTAGCGGGACTCCTATCCCTAATTAAGCATGCTAACCTTCGCAGGGCTGCCGGCCCAGACGGCATCCATAGCCACGTCCTCAGACATACGCAGACCAGCTGGCTGGAGTGTTCATGGAGATATTCAATCTCTCCTTATCCCAGTCTGCTGTCCCCACTTGCTTCAAAATCTCCACCATTGTTCCTTTACCGAAGAAAGCAACGGTAACTGAACTAAATGACTATCTCCCCATAGCACTCACTTCTGTCATCATGAAGTGCTTTGAGAGACTTAAGGATCTGACCCTTTCTTCCATTTTCGCCTAAAATGACATGCCCAAATCTAACTGCCTGTAGCTCAGGCCCTGAAGCAAGGTAATGCATATTCTTGATACCATTTGAAAGGAAACACTGTGAAACACTGTGAAAGCTGCTGTAAATTGAAAAGTGCAGTTAGATTAATTTTGAATTGAAGCTTTCTGTCAATATCAGATATGTCTATGTCCTGGGAAATGTTCTTGTTACTTACAACCTCATGCTAATCGCATTTCCCTACGTTAGCTCAATTGTCCCGTTGGTGGGACACCGATCTGTAGAAATCCATAAGACGTTTTAAGGTTCATATCACCTCTATCTTACCTGACACCCTAGACCCACTTTCAATTTGCTTACCGCCCCAATAGATCCACAGATGATGGAGTCGCCATCACACTGCACAGTGCCCTATCACATTTGGATAAGAAGAATACCTATGTAAGAATGCTGTTCATTGATTATAGTTCAGCATTCAACACCATAGTACCCTCCAAGCTCATGATTAAGCTCGGGGCCCTGGGTCTGAACCCCACCCTGCGCAACTGGGTCCTGGACTTCCTGATGGGCTGCCCCCAGGTGGTGAAGGCAGGAAACAACACCTCCACTTCACTGATCCTCAACACAGGGGCCCCACAAGGGTGAGTGCTCAGCTCCCTCCTGTACTCCCTGTTCACCCATGACTGCATGACCACGCACGCCTCCAACTCAATCATCAAGTTTGCAGACGACATAGCAGTATTAGCCCTGATTACAAACAATGACGTGACAGCCTACAAGGAGGAGGTGAGGGCCCTGAGAGTGTGGTGCCAGGAAAATAACCTCTCACTCAATGTCGACAAAACAAAGGAGCTGATCGTGGACTTCAGGAAACAGCAGAGGGAGCACGCCCCTGTCCAAATCGTCGAGACCGCAGTGGAGCAGGTGGAAAGCTTCAACTTCCTCAGTGTACACATCATTGACGATCTGAAATTGTTCACCCACACAGACAGTGTACCACCTTCCTCCGCAGGGCTCTCCAGAGGGTGGTGCGGTCTGCCCAACGCATCACCGGGGGAAAACTACCTGCCCTCCAGGACACCTACAGAACCCGATGTCACAGGAAGGCCAACAACCACCAAGCCACTGCCTGTTCACCAAGATATCATCCAGAAGGCGAGGTCAGTTCAGGTGCATCAAAGCTGGAACAGACAGACTGAAAAACAGCTTCTATCTCAAGGCCATCAGACTGTTAAATAGTCATCACTAAGCAGCTTCCACCCAGTTTTGTAACCCTGCACCTTAGAGGCTGCTGCCCTATATACATAGATTTGAAATCACTGGCCAGTTTAATAATGGAACACTAGTCACTTTAATAATGTTTACATATTTTTGCTTTACTCATCTCATATGTAAATACTGTATTCTATTCTTTGTCTCTGCCACTTCGACATTGCTCATCCAAGTATTTATATATTGCTGAATTCCATTCTTTTACTATTAGGTTTGTGTTTATTGTGTGTATTGTTGTGAATTGTTAGATATTACTGCACTGTTGGAGCTAGAAACACAATGATTTCGCTACACCCGCAATAACATCTGCTAAACATATGTATGTGACCAATAAAATGTGATTTGATTTGATTTTAAACATTGGTTGTTAATAATGTATTTCATCTGAACGATAAACAGTGCAGCTACCACTTCAAGTTCTCCCTTTCTATTTGCTGCTGAGAGCCAGAGTGGTGAATGTGAGGGGAAATCAGTGTGTAATTAATGAGGTGACTGATGGTTGAAAAGGAGGGATGAGAGTCCCTAGTGGAGCTCAGCCTGAGCCTCAGCACGTGTGTGTCAACAAACAGGCACAGAGCCCCACAGAAGGGACATCACTCCGTCCTCTGATGGTGCAACCTGCCTGCTGCATACTACAGAGCACCACACACACAGACTCACCACAGCTCCAACACAACCCTAATAATGAATCCCTGTTTGCTAGACTTCACCATGGTTGTAGATAGATAGGAGAGCAGGTGATTAATCTGAGGAGAATCCACTTCTGGGATCAGGATCCACCAACCTCTGACAGGCTGGTGGGAGGAGCTATTGTCACGAATCCCGCCGAAGATGTTGCCTGTTCCTGTTCGGGCGGTGCTCGGCACTCATCGTCACCGGCCTACTAGCTGCCACCAATCCCCTTTTCTGTTTCATTTAGTGTTGTCTGATTAGTGTCACCTGTTTGTTGTTTAGGTTTTGGTTTTGGGCTATTTAAACCCGGTAGGCCCGCCAGCTTTTGTGCAGGCTTGTTTTCTGTTATTTGGTGTGTGTGATTTCTGTGGATGTTATTTTTCCCCGAACCGTTTCGTCCTGTTGTTTTGGACTGGGTCTTTTAGCGCCTGTGTGTGTGGCATGGACCGACACTGTTGCTTTGGGAACAAACTATCCACGTATCTACTACCCTGCTCTCTGCGCTTGACTCCTCCACCCACTACTTCTAGAAGTACTGACAGCTATAGGAGGACCAGCTCATTGTAATGGCTGGCTGGGAATACATGGAACAGAGTCAGACATGTGGTTTCCATGTGTTAGATGGGTTTGATACCGTTCCATTTATTCTATTTTAGCCATTACAATTAGCCCGTCCTCCTATAGCTCCTCACACCAGCCTCCTCTGACAGGGGGTAGTATAAGGGAGGTTGATGGGCTACACAGTGTGTTTTAAAACCTCACAGCCAGCAGTACTATATAATGACTGACTACTCCTGGTTTGGGTACTCTATATTATGAGGTGTTATAATGAACTCAGCAAAGAAAGAAACGTCCTCTCACTGACAACTGCGTTTATTTTCAGCAAACTTTACATGTGTAAATATTTGTAGGAACATAACAAGATTCAACAACTGAGACATAAACTGAACAAGTTCCCCAGACATGTGACTAACAGAAATTGAATAATGTGTCCCTGAACAAAAATAAAAAGTGAGTCAGTATCTGGTGTGGCCACCAGCTGCATTAAGTACTGCAGTGCATCTCCTCCTCATGGACTGCACCAGATTTGCCAGTTCTTGCTGTGAGATGTTACTCCACCATTTATGGGGGGAATGGCCCTAGTCCTCACCCTCTGATCCAACAGGTTCCAGATGTGCTCAATGGGCTTGAGATCCGGGTCCTTCGCTGGCCATGGCAGAACACTGACATTGCTGTCTTTCCTGGAAATCACGCACAGAACGAGCAGTATGGCTGGTGGCATTGTCATGCTGGAGCGTCATGACAGGATGAGCCTGCAGGAAGGTTACCACATGAGGGAGGATATCTTCCCTGTAACGCACAGCGCTGAGATTGCCTGCAATGACAACAAGCTCAGTCCGATGCTGTGACACACCGCCCCAGACCATGACGAACTCTCCACCTTCAAATCGATCCCGCTCCAGAGTACAGGCCTCAGTGTAACGCTCGTTCCTTCGACGATAAATGCGAATCTGACCATCACCCCTGGTGAGACAAAACTGCAACTCGTCAGTGAAGAGCACTTTTTGCCAGTCCTGTCTGGTCCAGCGACGGTGTGTTTGTGCCCCTTACAACAGGCCTACAAGCCCTCAGTCCCTACGGTGAAACACGGTGGTGGCAGCATCATGCTGTGGGCATGTTTTTCAGCGGCAGGGAAAACTCTCAGACCAGGTTTGAAGGAAAGATGAACGGAGCCAAGTACAGAGAGATCCTTGATGAAAACCTGCTTCAAAGTGCTCAGGACCTCAGAATGGGGTGAAGGTTCACTTTCCATAATGACAACGACCCTAAGCACACAGCCAAGACATCGTAGTAGTGGCTTTGGGATGTGCTTGAGTGGTCCAGCCAAAGCCTGGCCCAGCCAGAGCCTGAACTCGATCTAACATCTCTGGAGAGACCTGAAAATAGCTGTACAGCAATGCTCCCAATCCAACCTGACAGAGCTTGAGAGGATCTGCAGAGAAGAATGGGAGAAACTCCCCAAATACAGACTTGCCAAGCTTGTAGTGTCATACCCAAGAGGACTTGAAGCTGTAGTCGCTGCCAAAGGTGCTTCAACAAAGTACTGAGTAAAGGGTCTGAATACTTATTTAAATGGTAATATTTCAGTTTTTTTTATATGTAATAAATTTGCAAACATTTCTAAAAACCAGTTTTGCTTTGTAATTATGGGTATTATGTGTAAATTGATGAGGGTGAAAGAACAGTTTAATCAATTTTAGAATAAGGCTGTAATGTAACAAAATGTGGAAAAAAATCAAGTGGTCGGAATAATTTCCGAAGGTACTGTATAAATCCACCCATATACGTGGGGGGGGGTTGTGAATAAAATACCAGGGCCGAATTCTTCCCAGTCCACTTCTGGCCATAGGCTATATATAGTATGTCATAACTTTGAATGTAAAGTGCTCATTCAGAGGAGCAAGCAGCATGAGAAAACAAGGAGGAAAGGAAACATGAGAAAACAAGGAGGAAAGGAAACATGAGAAAACAAGGAGGAAAGGAGACATGAGAAAACAAGGAGGAAAGGAAACATGAGAAAACAAGGAGGAAAGGAAACATGAGAAAACAAGGAGGAAAGGAAACATGAGAAAACAATGAGGAAAGGAAACATGAGAAAACAAGGAGGAAAGGAAACATGAGAAAACAAGGAGGAAATGAAACATGAGAAAACAAGGAGGAAAGGAAACATGAGAAAACAATGAGAAAAAGGGAACATGAGAAAACAATGAGAAAAAGTAAACATGAGAAAACAAGGAGGAAAGGAAACATGAGAAAACAATGAGAAAAAGTAAACATGAGAAAACAATGAGGAAAGGAAACATGAGAAAACAATGAGAAAAAGTAAACATGAGAAAACAAGGAGGAAAGGAAACATGAGAAAACAAGGAGAAAGTAGAAACATGAGAAAACAGTGAGCCTGAAGCCTGCTGTTTTTGCAGTAACATGATTTCTTGTTTTACTGTTACGTAATTTATTGATTTGTCCTTCACTCGTAAAGTTCCTCTTTAACACAACTTCACCCTCCACACACACACAGTAGTATGTTTTGAGCTTCCGTTTGGCTGAACCATGTGATGCTGGCTGCTGTAAAATCACAGTCACAGTTGGCTTAGATACAAGTTAAAATAGAACTAGAATAATGCAATTGTTAAATGTCTTCCTGTTTGTATATGCAGGTATAAATAGAAACAGACAACACTACACACAGTGGGAGGCACATTTGGTAAGGTTAGATTCTCATTTAAAAATGCTTGTGGTACTTATTTAAGTATTTAAATCAATCAATGTGATTATATGGAGCATTAAAAATATATATCTTGTCACAAAGGGATTAACAGTGATCTGGTGCCATTTGCCTTTTTTATGAAAATGAATAAGATTACATGGACAGGTGGACCTGATCCTAGATCAACACTCCTACTCTGAGATGCTTGTCACAAACAATATGGCCACTGGCCTGACACCCCAAAGAGACGCAAGATAAACCTTCCCAGGTAGCAAGAAACCTTGAGGGGAACCAAACTCTGAGGAGTAGGCTCTAGGACAGGACAGAAATTGACCAATCCAGAGCAGGGCCAGGGTAACAGGGAACACAGAACCAGAGTCAAGACTAGACAGGACAGAAATGGACCAATCCAGAGCAGGGCCAGGGTAACAGGGAACACAGAACCAGAGTCAAGACTAGAGAGGAAAGGACAGGACAGGACCAGAGACAGGACAGAACCAAAGATAGGACAGAACCAGAGACAGGATAGGACAGCACCAGAGACAGGACAGAACCAGAGACAGGACAGAACCAGAGACAGGACAGAACCAGAGCCAGGACAGAACAGGACAGAACAGAACAGAACAGAACCAGAGACAGGACAGGACAGAACCAGAGACAGGACAGAACCAGAGACAGGACATGACAGAACCAGAGACAGGACAGAACCATTGACAGGACAGGACAGAACCAGAGACAAGACAGGACAGAACCAGAGACAAGACAGGACAGAACCAGAGACAGGACAGAACCAGAGACAGGTCAGGACAGAACCTGAGACAGTACAGGACATAACTAGTGACAGGACACATCCAGAGACAGTATAGCACAAAAATAGAGACAAGACAGGATCAAATACTGGTCAGAAGCAGAGACGGGTAAGGACAGAACCAGAGACAGGTCAGGACAGAACCAGAGAAGGGACAGAACCAGAGACAGGTCAGGACAGAACCAGAGACAGGTCAGGACAGAACCAGAGACAGGTCAGGACAGAGGCAGAGACAGGACGGGACCAGAGACAGGACAAAACCAGAGACAGTACAGGACAAAAATAGAGACAGGACAGAAGCAGAGTCAGGTCAGGACAGAGGCAAAGACAGGACGGGACCAGAGACAGGACAAAACCAGAGACAGTACAGGACAAAAATAGAGACAGGACAGAAGCAGAGTCAGGTCAGGACAGAGGTAAAGACAGGACGGGACCAGAAACAGGACAAAACCAGAGACAGTACAGGACAAAAATAGAGACAGGACAGAAGCAGAGTCAGGTCAGGACAGAGGCAGAGACAGGACGGGACCAGAGACAGGACAGAACAGCCTCCATATCAAGCAGTTTGGTGTTTACTAATCTCTGTTAACCAAGAATGAAATATTGTGTAATGTGGTCAGATGCAGTCTGTACACCAAAGGTTTTACTGGACATATAGGACTGAAGTGTAACATCAGTTGTAGACCATACACTGTATTGTCAAGACCTCTGGCCATAGCTAGCTGGTTGACATGATTTATCATAACAATGAATGGGGGCACTCATTGTGACTATCATGGAGGGAGGACTTTCCTCAGGCTTAAAAATAGCTTGTGCAATCAACAATTTCAGTTTAAACCAATCAGATTAAAGTAAATTGATGGGTTCTTCGAGCAGACGTTGAATCAGGAGCATGACTAGGATCAACATGAGCTGCGGAAATGAATTGCCTTAATGAAGACAACATCATATAAAGGATCTTTCTTTAAGCATATAAATTATTGACTGTATTTTCACACAAATAACTACACCATACACTGAGTGGACAAAACATTAGGAACATCTGGTCTTTCCATGACATAGACTGACCAGGTGAATCCAGGTGAAAGCTATGATCCCTTATTGATGTCACTTGTTAAATACACCTCAATCAATGTAGATGAAGGGGACGTGACAGGTTAAATAAGGAATTGTAAGCCTTGAGACAACTGAGACATGGATTGTGTATGTGTGCCATTCAAAGTGTGAATGGATAAGACAATATATTTATGTCTTTGAAAGGTGTATGGTAGTATGTGCCAGGGGAACCAGTTCGTGTCAAGAACTGTAACGCTGCCGGGTTTATCACGCTTAACAGTTTATTGTGTGTATCAAGAGGGGTCCACCACCTAACGGACACCCAGCCTACTTCACACAACTGTTGGAAGCATTGGAGTCAACATAGGCCAACATAGGCCAACATAGGCCCGGGGGGGGGGGGGGGGGGGGGGGGAGAGAATGAAATGGGACACAGTGAATGAAACGGTCGGCGTCACCGGTCTACTAGCTGCTACCGATCCCTTTTCCCCTTTTCGTTTTGTCTAATTGGTTTCACCTGTTCCTTGTTTGGGGTTTTGGGTTGGGGTTATTTAAGTTCAGCCTGTGTTTGTGTGGGCTTGTTTGCTGTTTGTGGTACAGGAGTGTCCTGTCATTTATTTCCGCTGTACAGCGTATGTACCGGTGTTGTACATTTTGGAGTGTTTGACGCCTGTGTTCCGCGTTCCGCTCTTTTGTTCGCCGTGATTGTTCCGGAATAAATGGTGTTTCCGAATCCTCTGCTCTCTGCGCCTGACTCCACACACATCACTCTTCGAAGCCCTGACACACTTTTAACTTTCTGAAACGTTCACTATTTCTTCTTTTGTGAAACGTTTTCACTGAACGGTACCGGCTGGTGAGAGCGGAAACCAGAGAGGGACAGAGAAAGAGATTTAAAATGCATGAGCAGGCATTTTTGATATTCATTGTTCATCCTGTACCTTGTGGGGAGCCTGAGCTAAAGGGCCATAGGTCTTATCTCTCTAAATGAGCCGACTCTCATTGCATGGGATGTGCCTCGCGAATAGGTCAAATCACGTTGCCATTAATATTTGAAAAACGCTATATTGAAAAAGATGTTCATATAGTACCAGGCTGTCTCTTCTCTCCTTTTCTCTAATAAAATAATCTCCTAAAACACCATTTCCCATCATCAGATCAGGAGGAGATAGTCCTGTCTATTTCTTGTTGAGTCATTTATCTTTCCTTACGTTGATGAATTCATAACGCTGACAATTCCCTGTCGGAATAATGAAATGGAATGCAGAGATATCCAGGCCCAATTATTGTAATATTGCTCTTCTCAGGTAATCCATCTCGGAGAACTTTTATTAGTTCATACAGTATAGACTATGGCAAAAAGCGCCCTATTCCCTATTTAGTGCACTACTTTTTTTTTACCAGGGTCCTATGGGTTTTGGTCACAGATAGTGCACTATGTAATGAATAGGGTGCTACTTGGGACTCAACCCTCTGTCTGTGACTGGCTGCAGCTGCTGTAGGTCTGGTTGAAATCTAAATGACTTGAGGACATAACCTCCTCTTTCAGCGACACGTCTGTTCTAATTGTGTTTTTTACTGGTTTAGACAAGGACTCAACGATGGCACTCTTCTTGATTATAACACCTGATTTAGCTTTCCTGAAATGGCTCCTGCTTGGAAAATGATTTAAATTGGCTGTAGGCTACATGGTCTTATGTCTCGACTAACCTGTACCCAAGCACATTGACTCGGTATATAACCTCGTTATTGTAATTTTATTGTGTTCCTTTCTTTAAACTTTATTTTAGTTAGCAAATATTTTCATAATTATATTTAGTAATATACCACTGGCTAATCTACATGTCTCTCCTATAGTAATATACCACTGGCTAATCTACATGTCTCTCCTATAGTAATATACCACTGGCTAATCTACATGTCTCTCCTATAGTAATATACCACTGGCTAATCTACATGTCTCTCCTATAGTAATATACCACTGGCTAATCTACATGTCTCTCCTATAGTAATATACCACTGGCTAATCTACATGTCTCTCCTATAGTAATATACCACTGGCTAATCTACATGTCTCTCCTATAGTAATATACCACTGGCTAATCTACATGTCTCTCCTATAGCAATATACCACTGGCTAATCTACATGTCTCTCCTATAGTAATATATCCCTGGCTAATCTACATGTCTCTCCTATAGTAATATATCCCTGGCTAATCTACATGTCTCTCCTATGGTAATATATCCCTGGTTAATCTACATGTCTCTCCTATAGTAATATATCCCTGGCTAATATACATGTCTCTCCTATAGTAATATACCACTGGCAAATCTACATGTCTCTCCTATAGTAATATGCCACTGGCTAATCTGATCAGTTGATGGTCTGATCGTGGGTTTTTCCTCCTTTTCCTCAGCCACAGGCATGGAGCAGGACACCTGGTTGTCACTTGCAGCTCAGCGGGGTCCTACAGGGCCCCAGGAAATGCCATCTATCATTGTCGCCAGACCAATCATCCTTACCAACAGGGACCTTCTATCCAGCAGGAACTATCAGGAACGTTCACAGTTAGGTCTTGGTAGAGTGTCCCTATTCCCTCATCTCATGTCACCGCCACTAAGGTACTGTAGAGTGGGAATGGGAATGAAACCAGACAAGCAATATCGGCTCGGCATTGAGCTACTTTTCTAAGTGATTTTCAGTTCTATTGGGTGCTATGTTGTGGCAAACCTACTGTTACTTATTACCATCAATACAGTTGGCCTTCTTGCTTATTCCCTAACATATCATCCAGCAGGGTCCTAGTGCAGTTCAATGGGAATAGTGCTAGCAGACACCAGACTAGTGCCTCCAATGCAGTTGGCTTTCTTGTAAAATAAGATTTAATATAAAGTTCCTTGTACTATAACATGGGAATCACAAAAGCTGTTGAGCCTCTGAAGAGGGGGATGGTTGTTTCCCTATTAGACTCACACGTTCCTATTGTATGAGCTGTTAATTACATTTTCTAGGAAGGAAAGGGTTGTCTCATAAGATTAGCTTGTTGTTGGCCAGGGCGCAAAACAAACAAATTAAACATTATAGAAGGTGGCAACCATTCAAGTGCAATTGTTCAAGTGCATTGTGCAGTAACTTATGGTTTCACATTAAATTAGTTATCAATGCTTGAAATATCCCCTGTCCCCCTCTCTTGTAATGAGTCTAAAATGCCTACTCAATATTCAGTCTTAACTTTGGCTCGTCTCAGTTGTTTTATATAACGCATGGCTAATTGATCGTCCATTGTCATTCAACTGAATTCACAACTCTGTTATAAATAGTAAGACAATATGATGTTATTTAGATCAGCAATGAAATAAACTGTGATGAAGCACAGACTTAAAGTTGAGATTTACCAACAGAACCCAACTAAATCATACACCTACATGACCAGAGGAAGCCATGGAAAGCATGGAAAGAAAACATTGCTAAAGGCCCAAAAGGATGCTAGAGGAGACCAGAGATGAACCTTCATACCTTCAGATCAGCCCTTCAGAGGAAGCTGCTGTATGTTAAGCATCTCCTAATCCTGCTGGACTAGCACCGGGACAAAGCCTCTGACACATATCCTAATCCTGCTGGACTAGCACCGGGACAAAGGCCTCTGAGATATCTCCTAATCCTGCTGGACTAGCACCAGGACAAAGCCTCTGAGATATATCCTAATCCTGCTGGACTAGCACTGGGACAAAGGCCTCTGAGATATATCCTAATCCTGCTGGACTAGCACCGGGACAAAGGCCTCTGAGATATATCCTAATCCTGCTGGACTAGCACTGGGACAAAGGCCTCTGAGATATATCCTAATCCTGCTGGACTAGCACCGGGACAAAGGCCTCTGAGATATCTCCTAATCCTGCTGGACTAGCACCGGGACAAAGGCCTCTGAGATATCTCCTAATCCTGCTGGACTAGCACCGGGACAAAGGCCTCTGAGATATATCCTAAATCTTCCAGACTAGCACCAGGACAAAGGCCTCTGAGATATATCCTAATCCTGCTGGACTAGCACCAGGACAAAGGCCTCTGAGATATATCCTAATCCTGCTAGACTAGCACCAGGACAAAGGCCTCTGAGATATATCCTAATCCTGCTGGACTAGCACCAGGACAAAGGCCTCTGAGATATATCCTAATCCTGCTGGACTAGCACCGGGACAAAGGCCTCTGAGATATATCCTAAATCTTCCAGACTAGCACCAGGACAAAGGCCTCTGAGATATATCCTAATCCTGCTGGACTAGCACTGGGACAAAGGGCTCTGAGATATCTCCTAATCCTGCTGGACTAGCACCAGGACAAAGGCCTCTGAGATATATCCTAATCCTGCTGGACTAGCACCGGGACAAAGGCCTCTGAGATATATCCTAATCCTGCTGGACTAGCACCGGGACAAAGCCTCTGAGATATATCCTAATCCTGCTGGACTAGCACCGGGACAAAGGCCTCTGTGATATATCCTAAACCACAGAGCTGGATAGGGATTGGAGGGGGACACCCTTACCCCTTGATGGAGGATTAGACCTACCAGAGGCTTCATAGTAAACCAAGTCTTATTGCATGTGCCTGGGTCATCTCACCAAAACATTTGGGTCGTGTTCATTAGGGCCCACCGTAGCAAATTGTAGTCAAGGGGTTTGCAACGGAAAACTTCTTAAATTCTCCTAGTCTCTTACTGTTTCAGTCAGTTTTCTCCTGTATGGTGCCTAATGAATAACACTCAGGTAATCCGCGACAATCACAGAGAGACAATAACAGGGAGACAATCACGGGAGACAAACACGGGAGCCAATCACAGGGAGACAATCACAGGGAGCCAATCACAGGGAGACAATCACAGGGAGACAATCACAGTAAGCCAAACACAGGAAGTATGGCACAGGTAAAATGCCTACTATAGTGATGGAAAGTAACCCAAAAGGCAGACAATATAACACATTTTCTGTGTGTGTCTTTCTAAAACAATGCTACATAAACCATGACAGACATGTTACTGGCAGCACAACAGCAAACTGTCAACGTAGGTGAGGATATGAACCTTAGGTTCTGCAGGGCAGACAGAGCAGGCTCCGTGGGAATAGGATTTGTGCTTGTTGCTTGTATCAACTGGAGAAGCTTATTGTCTGAGAAGCACAGAGGGGATCAACACTAACCCAAAGTATTTACCCCTTTTCTGATTTTCTCTATTTTTGCATATTTTTGATACTGAATGTTATCAGATCTTCAACCAAAACCTAATATTAGATAAAGCAATTTATAAATAAAATGAGGTGCTTACTGTGGAATGCAGTGTTTGGTTTTCGCCAGATATAACGGGAGCCACATCGTCCAAAATGTTAACTCAAGTTTGCCAAAAAAAGCACCTCGAAGCCCCTGGATGATCATCAAGGCTCTTGGAAGAATATTCTATAGACAGATGAGTCAAAGTCTAACTTTTTTGGACGAAATGGGTCCCATCATGGCTGGCGATGCCATTTTGGGCCTCTGTGTTTGCGTTTCATCCACATGCAGTTGAGTCAACAGGTGTTGCCCGAGTTGCTACAGTAGTGATCCATGCCAAAACAGTTTACTGTTTGATGCAGCCACCATACATCACTCGGTATGGCTGTCGAAGCAGCCAATGGACAATGTCATCATCTCTGTCAAGATGTTATGATGACCTGTCATGATGAACCACTGTCTCGACGTTACACCCATTAAAGACGGAACAAGATCTAAGACACAATAGATAACCTTTTTGACAATGCACAGACGCTGAGATGTAACCAAAAACGCTATGATTCCATGTTGGTAAAGAGTCCAGTGCATTGCATTATGTAAAGAATGATCTGGCTATCATTTCAAAAAAGGAAAATGTTCACAACAAGGTATCAACACTTAGAAAAGCAGATAAACAAACCAACAGCTTTTTAAGCCATACATCGTTATGTAGTGCATCTACATACTGTAATAATGATTTGTGAGGACAAACATTTGCAAATGTATGTAGAAGGATATTTAAATTACAACAGGGCACTGAAGCTTGTAAGTCTATAAAAAGAGGAAAAAAAACAAACCACTGTAGCACTTGAATACATTTTGAAAATGCATAACATATTCAAAGCAACGCTCCCTACTGACTCTGACTAATTCTATTTTCCAGAGCAATTCTTAAATAGACTCGGAGGAGGGTTTGGTTGGTTCATAATGTTGTACTAATGTCTGCATGACTGGTATGATGAAAGACATGACATCCCAACCCCTGTCAGTTTCACTGTGGTAAATCTGCAGGACACTCTTGACTCGCCACATGACCCCTATGACACTGGTAAGTGGCATATCTTACAATCGCACATGGCCCCTGTGACATCATTCACAACAGGAAGTAAATTTGGGGCCATAACAACACGTAATCTGTGGGAATGCAGTCTGACCTAACAGCTCTTGATACCAACAACTGATCGTCAAGCCCTCAAATTCCATAATGAGTTCTATCAATGAGGCATCATTCAATGTTAACAATTAGTGACGGTATAGGAAGAAGATTGGAATGACTGATTTTAAAATAACACTCATTTGAGTCTTTAGGGAACCGGTCATTGGCAGCTGTTGTTTTCCAAAATGTGTGTAAAAAATGATGCTAACTTGAGGCGGTTTGTGATTTATATATATATATATCGATAGAAATAAATAAATAGTTAGGCGAGACACCAATATTAATAATCCAATCATCATTCATTCCCTAAACGCTATTCTATAATTTATTCACTGGACGAAAGCATAAAAGTTGCGAGGGTAAATTGTCTCACATCAATCATAGATGAATGTGTGACTGGAGCAGGCAGGCAGCTGTGTTGCTCCAAGCAAGAAAAAAACTGCTCCTACGTTGTCCTTTTCTGGGCCTCGGCTGCGAGTGGATACGTTGCTGTTGAACAGCAGTGCAGAAACATCCCCCGGCCCTACTGCGATAAACAGGATTGATGTTTGCTACCAAGACATTTGACTTGATCCAGCAGTGCTTGAGAGGAATCATTCAGCTTCATTGAGCCGCTAAAGAGCTTTTTGAGGGAAATGTTTTCCTCTGCCGTTTGACTCTGTCTCTAGTCACCACTGGCATCAATGTAATGGGGTGTTCTAAACATATATAGGATAGGTAGTCTATCTTTTCTAAATATTTTTGCTTTATTTTCAAGCTCTCTCTCTCTCTCTATACAGTATAAGCAGTTTTTGATTAGGAATAGGATGTTTATTTCACCATACTGAAACTGGTTAGCTATAGTTTTGTGCAGATACGCAGGTAGTTCAAGCTTCATTGTTGATACGATATTGAAGTAATAAGTTAGTCAACAGCGCATATTAAAGAGTCAACAGCACATATTTCTAACAGAAACAATGTCAATCCTGATATAATACAGCACATATTTCTAACAGAAACAATGTCAATCCTGATATAATACAGCACATATTTCTAACATAAACAATGTCAATCCTGATATAATACAGCACATATTTCTAACAGAAACAATGTCAATCCTGATATAATACAGCACATATTTCTAACATAAACAATGTCAATCCTGATATAATACAGCACATATTTCTAACATAAACAATGTCAATCCTGATATAATACAGCACATATTTCTAACAGAAACAATGTAAATCCTGATATAATACAGCACATATTTCTAACAGAAACAATGTAAATCCTGATATAATACAGCACATATTTCTAACAGAAACAATGTCAATCCTGATATAATACAGCACATATTTCTAACAGAAACAATGTAAATCCTGATATAATACAGCACATATTTCTAACAGAAACAATGTCAATCCTGATATAATTGAACATCTGGTGCCTAGACTACCATCAATGTTTGGGTGAGGAGGACATCCTAGAGGAGGAGAGGGGGAGAGAGGAGAGGGAAACAGGGGGAGAGAGAGAGGGGGAGAAGGGGAGGAGGAGAGAGAGAGGAGAGGGAAACAGGGGGAGAGAGAGAGGGGGAGAAGGGGAGGGGGAGAGAGAGAGGAGAGGGAAATGGGGGGAGAAAGAGAGAGGAGAGGGAAATGGGGGGAGAGAGAGAGAGATACACAGATCCACAAAGAATTCGAAAACAAATCCAATTTTAATAAACTCCCATATCTACTGGGTGTAATTCCACAGTGTGCCATCACAGCAGCAAGATGTGTGACCTGTTGCCACAAGAAAAGGGCAACCAGTGGAGAACAAACACCATTGTAAATACAACCCATATTTATGCTTATTTATTTTCCCTTGTGTAATTTAAACATTTGTACATTGTTACAACACTGTCATATATATATATATATATATATATATATAATATGACATTTGTAATGTCTTTATTGTTTTGAAACTTCTGTATGTGTAATGTTTACTGTTAATTTTTATTGTTTATTTCACTTTTGTATATTATCTGCCTCACTTGCTTTGGCAATGTTAACACATGTTTCCCATGCCAATAAAGCCCCTTGAATTGAATTGAATTGAGAGAGGAGATGGAAATGGGGGGAGAGAGAGAGGAGAGGGAAATGGGGGGAGAGAGAGAGGAGAGGGAAATGGGGGGAGAGAGAGAGGGAAATGGGGGGAGAGAGAGGAGAGGGAAATGGGGGGAGAGAGAGAGGAGAGGGAAATGGGGGGAGAGAGAGAGGAGAGGGAAATGGGGGGAGAGAGAGAGGAGAGGGAAATGGGGGGAGAGAGAGAGGAGAGGGAAATGGGGGGAGAGAGAGAGGAGAGGGAAATGGGGGGAGAGAGGAGATGGAAATGGGGGGAGAGAGAGAGGAGAGGGAAATGGGGGGAGAGAGAGAGGAGAGGGAAATGGGGGAGAGAGAGAGGAGAGGGAAATGGGGGGAGAGAGGAGATGGAAATGGGGGGAGAGAGAGAGGAGAGGGAAATGGGGGGAGAGAGAGAGGAGAGGGAAATGGGGGGAGAGAGAGAGGAGAGGGAAATGGGGGAGAGAGAGAGGAGAGGGAAATGGGGGGAGAGAGAGAGGAGAGGGAAATGGGGGGAGAGAGAGAGGAGAGGGAAATGGGGGGAGAGAGAGAGGAGAGGGAAATGGGGGGGAGAGAGGAGAGGGAAATGGGGGGAGAGAGAGAGGAGAGGGAAATGGGGGGAGAGAGAGAGAGGAGAGGGAAATGGGGGGAGAGAGAGAGAGGAGAGGGAAATGGGGAGAGAGAGGAGAGGGAAATGGGAGAGAGAGAGGAGAGGGAAATGGGAGAGAGAGAGGAGAGTAAGTGAGTAAGTAACACAGGAAAATACATTTCACTGCATCCTTAACTGCATGTATCCTAAGAAAGTATTCAGACCCCTTGACTTTTTCCACATTCTGTTAGGTTACAGCCTTATTCTAAAATGGATTACATCAGTCTATGCACAATATCCCATAATGACAAAGCAAAAACAGGTTTAGTCATTTTTGCAAATGTATGAATAAAACTGAAATATCACATTTACATAAGTATTCAGAAACCTTAGTCAGTACTTAGTCAGTACTTTATCTCAGCCTCCAGTATTTATGCTGCAGTAGTTTATGTGTCAGGGGGCTAGGGTCAGTTTGTTATATCTGGAGTACTTCTCCTGTCCTATTCGGTGTCCTGTGAGAATCTAAGTGTGCGTTCTCTAATTCTCTCCTTCTCTCTTTCTTTCTCTCTCTCGGAGGACCTGAGCCCTAGGACCATGCCCCAGGACTACCTGACATGATGACTCCTTGCTGTCCCCAGTCCACCTGACCGTGCTGCTGCTCCAGTTTCAACTGTTCTGCCTTATTATTATTCGACCATGCTGGTCATTTATGAGCATTTGAACATCTTGGCCATGTTCTGTTATAATCTCCACCCAGCACAGCCAGAAGAGGACTGGCCACCCCACATAAGCTATCTCTAATTCTCTCTTTCTTTCTCTCTCTCTGAGGACCTGAGCCCTAGGACCATGCCCCAGGACTACCTGACATGATGACTCCTTGCTGTCCCCAGTCCACCTGGCCATGCTGCTGCTCCAGTTTCAACTGTTCTGCCTTATTATTATTCGACCATGCTGGTCATTTATGAACATTTGAACATCTTGGCCATGTTCTGTTATAATCTCCACCCGGCACAGCCAGAAGAGGACTGGCCACCCCACATAGCCTGGTTCCTCTCTAGGTTTCTTCCTAGGTTTTGGCCTTTCTAGGGAGTTCTTCCTAGCCACCGTGCTTCTACACCTGCATTGCTTGCTGTTTGGGGTTTTAGGCTGGGTTTCTGTACAGCACTTTGAGATATCAGCTGATGTACGAAGGGCTATATAAATACATTTGATTTGATTTGATTTGTTGAAGCACCTTTGGCAGCAATTACAGCCTAGAGTCTTCTTGGGTATGACGCTACAAGCTTGGCACACCTTTATTTGGGGAGTTTCTCCCATTCTTCTCTGCATATCATCTCAAGCTGTGACAGGTTGGATGGGGAGCGTTGCTATACAGCTATTTTCAGGTCCTTCCAGAGATGTTCGATTGCGTTCAAGTCCTCGCTCTAGCTGGACCACTCAAGGATATTCAGACACTTGTCCCAAAGCCACTTCTGCGTTGTCTTGGCTGTGTTCTTAGGCTTGTTTTCCTGTTGGAAGGTGAACCTTCACCCCAGTCTGAGGTCCTGAGCACTCTGGGGTAGGTTTTCATCAAGGATTTCTCTGTACTTTGCTCCGTTAATCTTTGCCTTGATCCTGATTACTCTCCCAGGACCTGCCGCCGAAAAACATCCCCACATGGTGCTGCCACAACCATGCTTCACCGTAGGGATGGTGCCAGGTTTACTCTAGACGTGGCGCTTGGCATTCAGGCCAAATAATCTTGTTTCTCATGGTCCGAGAGTCTTTAGGCAAACTCTAAGTGGGCTGCCTTTTACTGAGGAGTGGCTTCCATCTGGCCACGCTACCATAAAGGCCTGATTGGTGGAGTGCTGCAGAGATGGTTGTCCTTCTGGAAGGTTCTCCCATCTCCACAGAGGAACTCTAGAGCCCTGTCAGAGTAACTATTGTGTTCTTGGTCACCTCCCTGACCAAGGCCCTTCTCCCCCAAATGCTCAGTTTGGCTGTGCGGCCAGCTGTAGGAAGAGTCTTGGTGATTCCAAACTTCTTCCATTGAAGAATGACTGAGGCCACTTTGTTCTTGGGGACATTCAATCCTGCAGAAATGTTTTGGTACCCTTCCCCAGATCTGAGCCTTGACAAAATCCTGCCTTGGCGCTCTACGGACAATTCCTTTGACCTCATGGCTTGGTTTTTGTTCTGACAGGGCACTGTCAACTATGGGATCCTATATAGACAGGTGTGTGCTTTTCTAAATCATGTCCAATCAATTGAATTTACCACAGGTGGACTCCAGTCAAGTTGTAGAAACATCTCAAGGATGATCAATGGAATCAGAATTTACCTGAGCTCAATTTCCAGATTTGGATTTTTTTTATAAATGTACAAACATTTCTCAAAACCTGTTTTTGCTTTTTCATTATGGGGTATTGTGTGTAGATTGCTAAGGATTTGTATTTATTTAATCGATTTTAGAATAAGGCTGTAATGTTCAAATGTGGAAAAAGCCAAGGGATCTGAATACTGGGTATACAAAGTGCATAGTGTCAACCCACCAACAACATATCATGTCGACCTATAAAATGCAGGCTCAAAGTCTGCACAAATATTTAAAGCACAAAGCTATTGTGTTGCTGGCGTGTAGAATACAACTGTGTTTACTTGATTTCTGGAAAAGCTGCGTCTGTTATTTTCCCATTTTGAAACATGCATGCAGCATCTATTACCATTAATCGTCTCCTTTCTCTGGAAGCATCTTTAGTATTTTGGAGTTTTTTAATTTATTATGGAATGTTTTCCAAACTCAATTCGCTGAGACTTTCTCTTTTGAGGAATGTATCTGATGTGATGAAACAACTTTATTTATCTAGGTTATCTATTATTTTCCTCGTGTCAGTTATTCTGGTATCCGAGGAAGATACCGAGTCAGCATTCCAGATTCCAAATCGATTGTGAAAGAGACAATAAATAATTCAACAAGAAAGCTCCATGTGGTGCAGGAAGAAGAATGTAGATGAAAATACCAATCCACATACCTACCTACCTAAATAACAGGCAGCATTAATATATATTGGAAATGGAGAAGAACGCATTAATATAGATTGCAGAGTTCCTAATAGGTCAGATTATCTGGTCAAAGGTCAGTCTGGTTATCTGAGGTTGGTTGAGAACAAAATGTTGTTAAATAAAGATTCTATTTAGTAGATACTCAACTACCCTCTAAGATAAGCATTTACATTTAGAAAAGTGAGATGGAGATCTCAATATCTTGACTGTAATATGATTTAGATCACTGAATTGGAGCGAGAAGTAATTGGCACATTTTTATTATGTCATAGCTAAGACTGGCTTGGAAATTAGAGTTCTGTTCTGTGTCTTGTCCTCTGGGCTTTGTGTTCTCTCTCTCTCTGTGAATCCTATTCTTTTGGTGACTGTTGTTAAACGCCCGTAAAAACAATCTTCAGTGATGCTTAAATGTTACCATGGGGTAACAGTTGTGACTGTAAATTTGTATTGATGCATTATGTGTACGACAGCTACTATAAATTCTCAGATTTGACAAAATATTGCATTTTCTTGCCAGGTAAGGTGGAAAGAGGGACATTGAATATATAAATCAAAAATAGATCTACTTTGCTGTTAAATAAAAACTTTAACAACACAGACATGAAAATGAATGTGTGCCTTCAAAACAGTAACTGCCGATCCCCGCTGCCAATGTGAAAATGGTAGCGGTCATACATGTACTCACCTATTGTAAAGGAGAATGTGGTTCATTCAATCAAAGACAGCTCTATCACAAACTACGCTACCCCATTCATATACACACAGTAGTCCAGTTCATACCCACCCCCTCTGCCATCCATCAACCTCCTGGCCTCATTTATAGATGAGTTGGTTTACATTAAGACTCAGTCTCCCCTGGTGCTCTGCTTTCCTCTGAGGCCATTGTTGCTAACCTAACCTTGGTCCAGAAACCTAGCCAGGCTCCGCTATGTTGGCTGTGGCCTGCCTGGCCTGGCCTGTGCTGCTCTGCCTGGGAGGGGGGAGGAAGGAGGCGGGTGGGGGGTTAGCTTGTGCCAGCTGGAGGCAGTCTGCTGTCCTAGATCCTGGACTACTGTCACGGCACCTGCTGTGACTCACCTGCTGTCCTTGGGTTTCACCGCAACCCTGGAGTCGAGAGAGATGGCTGTACTGGATGTGATCACAATATAACCCTAGAATAACACTGGCTGCACTGAATGAGATCACAATATAACCCTAGAATAACACTGGCAGTAATGGATGAGATCACAATATAACCCTAGAATGACACTGGCTGCACTGGATGAGATCACAATATAACCCTAGAATAACACTGGCTGCACTGGATGAGATCACAATATAACCCTAGAATGACACTGGCTGCACTGGATGAGATCACAATATAACCCTAGAATAACACTGGCTGCACTGGATGAAATCACAATATAACCCTAGAATAACACTGGCTGTACTGGATGAGATCACAATATAACCCTAGAATGACACTGGCTGCACTGGATGAGATCACAATATAACCCTAGAATAACACTGGCTGCACTGGATGAGATCACAATATAACCCTAGAAGAACACTGGCTGCACTGTATAACACCACAATATAACCCTAGAATAACACTGGCTGCACTGGATGAGATCACAATATAACCCTAGCATAACACTGGCTGTACCATATAACATCACAATATAATCCAAGAATAACACTGGCTGCACTGTATGAGATCACAATATAACCCTAGAATAACACTGGCTGTACTGGATGAGATCACAATATAACCCTAGAATGACACTGGCTGTACTGGATGAGATCACAATATAACCCTAGAATAACACTGGCTGTACTGGATGAGATCACAATATAACCCTAGAATGACACTGGCTGTACTGGATGAGATCACAATATAACCCTAGAATAACACTGGCTGTACTGGATGAGAACATAATATAACCCTAGAATGACACTGGCTGCACTGTATAACACCACAATATAACCCTAGAATAACACTGGCTGCACTGGATGAGATCACAATATAACCCTAGAAGGACACTGGCTGCACTGTATAACACCACAATATAACCCTAGAATAACACTGGCTGCACTGGATGAGATCACAATATAACCCTAGAATAACACTGGCTGTACTGTATAACATCCAAATATAACCCTAGAATAACACTGGCTGCACTGTATGAGATCACAATATAACCCTAGAATAACACTGGCTGTACTGTATAACATCACAATATAACCCTAGAATAACACTGGCTGTACTGGATGAAATCACAATATAACCCTAGAATAACACTGGCTGTACTGGATGAGATCACAATATAACCCTAGAATAACACTGGCTGTACTGGATGAGATCACAATATAACCCTAGAATAACACTGGCTGTACTGGATGAGATCAAAATATAACCCTAGAATAACACTGGCTGTACTGGATGAGATCACAATATAACCCTAGAATAACACTGGCTGCACTGTATGAGATCACAATATAACCCTAGAATAACACTGGCTGCACTGTATGAGATCACAATATAACCCTAGAATAAAACTGGCTGTACTGTATAACATCACAATATAACCCTAGAATAACACTGTCTGTACTGTATAACATCACAATATAACCCTAGAGTAACACTGGCTGTACTGGATGAAATCACAATATAACCCTAGAATAACACTGGCTGTACTGGATAAGATCGCAATATAACCCTAGAATAACACTGGCTGCACTGAATGAGATCACAATATAACCCTAGAATAACACTGGCTGTACTGGATGAGATCACAATATAACCCTAGAATAACACTGGCTGTACTGGATGAGATCACAATATAACCCTAGAATAACACTGGCTGTACTGGATGAGATCACAATATAACCCTAGAATAACACTGGCTGTACTGGATGAGATCACAATATAACCCTAGAATAACACTGGCTGTACTGGATGAGATCACAATATAACCCTAGAATAACACTGGCTGTACTAGATGAGATCACAATATAACCCTAGAATAACACTGGCTGCACTGGATGAGATCACAATATAACCCTAGAATAACACTGGCTGTACTGGATGAGATCACAATATAACCCTAGAATAACACTGGCTGTACTGGATGAGATCACAATATAACCCTACAATAACACTGGCTGTACTGGTTGAGATCACAATATAACCCTAGAATAACACTGGCTGCACTGTATGAGATCACAATATAACCCTAGAATAACACTGTCTGTACTGTATAACAGCACAATATAACCCTAGAATAACACTGGCTGTACTGTATAACATCACAATATAACCCTAGAATGACACTGGCTGCACTGTATGAGATCACAATATAACCCTAGAATAACACTGGCTGCACTGTATAACATCACAACATAACCCTAGAATAACACTGGCTGTACTGGATGAAATCACAATATAACCCTAGAATAACACTGGCTGTACTGTAGAACATCACAATATAACCCTAGAATAACACTGGCTGCACTGTATGAGATCACAATATAACCCTAGAATAACACTGGCTGTACTGTATAACATCACAATATAACCCTAGAATAACACTGGCTGTACTGGATGAGATCACAATATAACCCTAGAATAACACTGGCTGTACTGGATGAGATCACAATATAACCCTAGAATAACACTGGCTGTACTGTATAACATCACAATATAACCCTAGAATGACACTGGCTGTACTGTATAACATCACAATATAACCCTAGAATAACACTGGCTGCACTGTATGAGATCACAATATAACCCTAGAATAACACTGGCTGCACTGTATGAGATCACAATATAACCCTAGAATAACACTGGCTGTACTGTATAACATCACAATATAACCCTAGAATAACACTGGCTGTACTGTATAACATCACAATATAACCCTAGAATAACACTGGCTGTACTGTAGAACATCACAATATAACCCTAGAATAACACTGGCTGCACTGTATGAGATCACAATATAACCCTAGAATAACACTGTCTGTACTGTATAACATCACAATATAACCCTAGAGTAACACTGGCTGTACTGGATGAAATCACAATATAACCCTAGAATAACACTGGCTGTACTGGATGAGATCACAATATAACCCTAGAATAACACTGGCTGCACTGGATGAGATCACAATATAACCCTAGAATAACACTGGCTGTACTGGATGAGATCACAATATAACCCTAGAATAACACTGGCTGTACTGGATGAGATCACAATATAACCCTAGAATAACACTAGCTGTACTGGATGAGATCACAATATAACCCTAGAATAACACTGGCTGCACTGTATGAGATCACAATATAACCCTAGAATAACACTGGCTGCACTGTATGAGATCACAATATAACCCTAGAATAACACTGGCTGTACTGTATAACATCACAATATAACCCTAGAATAACACTGGCTGTACTGTATAACATCACAATATAACCCTAGAATAACACTGGCTGCACTGTATGAGATCACAATTTAACCCTAGAATAACACTGGCTGCACTGTATAACATCACAATATAACCCTAGAATAACACTGGCTGTACTGGATGAAATCACAATATAACCCTAGAATAACACTGGCTGTACTGTAGAACATCACAATATAACCCTAGAATAACACTGGCTGCACTGTATGAGATCACAATATAACCCTAGAATAACACTGACTGTACTGTATAACATCACAATATAACCCTAGAATAACACTGGCTGTACTGGATGAGATCACAATATAACCCTAGAATAACACTGGCTGTACCAGATGAGATCACAATATAACCCTAGAATAACACTGGCTGCACTGGATGAGATCACAATATAACCCTAGAATGACACTGGCTGCACTGTATAACATCACAATATAACCCTAGAATAACACTGGCTGTACTGGATGAGATCACAATATAACCCTAGAATAACACTGGCTGTACCAGATGAGATCACAATATAACCCTAGAATAACACTGGCTGCACTGGATGAGATCACAATATAACCCTAGAATAACACTGGCTGTACTCACCACCTGTTTACAGTTACATTTGAGTCATTTAGCACACGCTCTTATCCAGGGTGACTTACAATTAATACATTCATCGTAGGGTAGCTAACAGAGACAACCGTATGTTACAGTCATAGTAAGCACATTTTCCCTCAAAAAGTAGCTGGAAACTGGGTCTGTAAATATACAAGGAAATGGGGTGTGCAAATAGCAGGAAACGGGGTGTGTAACTAGCAGGAAACGGGGTGTGTAACTAGCAGGAAACGGGGTGTGTAAATAGCAGGAAACGGGGTGTGTAAATATACATGGAAATGTGGTGTGTAAATTCCAATAAGATACAGTATAGTGATGTCACCATGAGGATAAATTATGTTAATGTCAGAATAATTACACAGTTGTGTTAAAAGAACACACAACTGGAAATACTCCAGATTGAATATGAATTGCCAATGAATGAATGTGCACATCAGAGGAAGTACCAGATGGGTATGAAAGATGTAGACTTGATCCAATAGTAACAACAACAACACACAACAAAAACAATAACACAGCAACAACAACACACAACAACCTACTGACCGTATGATCATCAACAAATCAAAGTAAATGTCATCGTACCTTCATGCTTCTGTAACCATATACACTAATATAGGCCTATTTGTCATTGCATTACCTGTAACCTATTCACAACACATCCATATACATATACATATAAAGCACATGTAGAGAGCCCTCTTGTCACGACCGTTGTTGGAATGAGACCAAGGTGCAGTGTGGTGAGCGTACATTTTCCTGTAATGTTATAAATGTCGCCAACAAAACAAGAAACAACAAAAAAACGACCGTGAAGCTGAGTAGGGATATACAGGCCACTAACACAGACAACTACCCACAAAATACAAAAGGAAAAAAGGCTGCCTAAGTAGGATTCCCAATCAGAGACAACGATAGACAGCTGTCCCTGATTGACAACCATACCCGGCCAAAACATAGAAATACAAAATATAGCATGCCCAGCCCACATCACACACATGACACCTCTAAAACACTGCAGAAATTCTAAGTATTATGTCTGGCCTCTGACTCATCAGGAGAAAAAAAGCACTAATTCAATCTATGAGTAATTGTGCTAGTTGTAGTAGCAGTTGTAGTAATAGTAGTACTAGTTGTAGCAGCAGCAGTAGTAGTAGTAGTAGTAGTAGTACTAGTAGTAGCAGCAGCAGTAGTTGTACTAGTAGTAGCAGCAGTAGTAGTAGTAGTAGTAGTGGTACTAGTAGTAGCAGCAGCAGTAGTTGCTAGTTGTAGTAGCAGTTGTAGTAATAGTAGTACTAGTTGTATTAGTAGTAGAAGCAGTAGTTGTACTAGTTGTAGCAGTAGTAGTACAAGTAGTAGTAATACTAGTAGTAGCAGCAGCAGTAGTTGTACTAGTTGTGACAGCAGTAGTAGTAGTAGTAGTAATAGTAGTACTAGTAGTAGCAGCAGTAGTTTTACTAGTATTAGTACTAGTAATAGTAGTGCTAGTAGTAGCAGCAGCAGTAGTAATAGTAGTAATAGTAGTACTAGTAGTAGCAGCAGTAGTAGTAGTAGTAATAGTAGTACTAGTAGTAGCAGCAGTAGTTGTACTAGTTGTAGCAGCAGTAGTAGTAGTAGTAATAATAGTAGTACTAGTAGTAGCAGCAGCAGTAGTTGTATTAGTAGTAGAAGCAGCAGTAGTAGTAGTAGTAATAGTAGTACTAGTAGTAGCAGCAGTAGTAGTAGTAGTAATAGTAGTACTAGTAGTAGCAGCAGTAGTAGTAGCAGTACTAGTAGTACTAGTAGTAGCAGCAGTAGTTGTACTAGTTGTAGCAGCAGCAGTAGTAGTAGTAGTAATAGTAGTACTAGTAGTAGCAGCAGTAGTAGTAGCAGTACTAGTAGTACTAGTAGTAGCAGCAGTAGTTGTACTAGTTGTAGCAGCAGTAGTAGTAGTAGTAATAATAGTAGTACTAGTAGTAGCAGCAGTAGTTGTATTAGTAGTAGAAGCAGTAGTTGTACTAGTTGTAGCAGTAGTAGTACTAGTAGTAGTAGTACTAGTAGTAGCAGCAGCAGTAGTTGTACTAGTTGTAACAGCAGTAGTAGTAGTAGTAGTAATAGTAGTACTAGTAGTAGCAGCAGTAGTTTTACTAGTATTAGTACTAGTAATAGTAGTGCTAGTAGTAGCAGCAGCAGTAGTTGTACTAGTTGTAGCAGCAGCAGTAGTTGTACTAGTTGTAACAGCAGTAGTAGTAGTAGTAGTACTAATAGTAGTACTAATAGTAGTAGCAGCAGTAGTTGTACTAGTATTAGTAGTAGTAATAGTAGTACTAGTAGTAGCAGCAGCAGTAGTTTTACTAGTTGTAGCAGCAGTAGTAGTAGTAGTAGTAATAGTATTACTAGTTGTAGCAGTAGAAGTAGTAGTAATAGTAGTACTAATAGTAGTAGCAGCAGTAGTTGTACTAGTATTAGTAGTAGTAATAGTAGTACTAGTAGTAGCAGCAGCAGTAGTTTTACTAGTTGTAGCAGCAGCAGTAGTAGTAGTAGTAATAGTATTACTAGTTGTAGCAGTAGAAGTAGTAGTAATAGTAGTACTAGTAGTAGCAGCAGCAGTAGTTTTACTAGTTGTAGCAGCAGTAGTAGTAGTAGTAGTAATAGTATTACTAGTTGTAGCAGTAGAAGTAGTAGTAATAGTAGTACTAGTAGTAGCAGCAGCAGTAGTTGTACTAGTTGTAGCAGCAGCAGTAGTAGTAGTAGTTGTTGTACTAGTAGTAGCAGCAGCAGTAGTAGTAGTAGTAATAGTAGTACTAGTAGTAGCAGCAGTAGTAGTAGCAGTACTAGTAGTACTAGTAGTAGCAGCAGTAGTTGTACTAGTTGTAGCAGCAGTAGTAGTAGTAGTAGTAATAGTATTACTAGTTGTAGCAGTAGAAGTAGTAGTAATAGTAGTACTAGTAGTAGTAGCAGCAGTAGTTGTACTAGTTGCAGCAGTAGTAGTAGTAGTAGTAATAGCAGTAATAGTAGTACTAGTAGTAGCAGCTGCAGTAGTTGTACTAGTTGTAGCAGCAGCAGTAGTAGTAGTAGTAGTAGTACTAGTAGTAGTAGCAGCAGTAGTTGTTCTAGTTGTAGAAGCAGTAGTAGTAGTAGTAGTAGCAGTAGCAGTACTAGTAGTACTAGTAGTAGTAGTAGCAGTAGCAGTACTAGTAGTACTAGTAGTAGCAGCAGTAGTTGTACTAGTTGCAGCAGCAGTAGTAGTAGTAGTAGTAGTAGCAGTACTAGTAGTAGCAGCAGCAGTAGTACTAGTAGTAGTAGCAGCAGTAGTTGTACTAGTTGTAGAAGCAGTAGTAGTAGTAGTAGTAGTAGCAGTAATAGTAGTACTAGTAGTAGCAGCTGCAGTAGTTGTACTAGTTGTAGCAGCAGCAGTAGTAGTAGTAGTACTAATAGTAGTACTAATAGTAGTAGCAGCAGTAGTTGTACTAGTTGTAGCAGCAGCAGTAGTAGTAGTAGTTGTTGTACTAGTAGTAGCAGCAGCAGTAGTAGTAGTAGTAGTAATAGTAGTACTAGTAGTAGCAGCAGTAGTAGTAGCAGTACTAGTAGTACTATTAGTAGCAGCAGTAGTTGTACTAGTTGTAGCAGCAGTAGTAGTAGTAGTAGTAATAGTATTACTAGTTGTAGCAGTAGAAGTAGTAGTAATAGTAGTACTAGTAGTAGTAGCAGCAGTAGTTGTACTAGTTGCAGCAGTAGTAGTAGTAGTAGTAATAGCAGTAATAGTAGTACTAGTAGTAGCAGCTGCAGTAGTTGTACTAGTTGTAGCAGCAGCAGTAGTAGTAGTAGTTGTTGTACTAGTAGTAGCAGCAGTAGTTGTACTAGTACTAGTAGCAGCAGTAGTTGTACTAGTTGTAGAAGCAGTAGTAGTAGTAGTAGTAGCAGTAGCAGTACTAGTAGTACTAGTAGTAGTAGTAGCAGTAGCAGTACTAGTAGTACTAGTAGTAGTAGCAGCAGTAGTTGTACTAGTTGTAGAAGCAGTAGTAGTAGTAGTAGTAGTAGCAGTAGTTGTACTAGTTGTAGAAGCAGTAGTAGTAGTAGTAGTAGCAGTAGCAGTACTAGTAGTACTAGTAGTAGTAGTAGCAGTAGCAGTACTAGTAGTACTAGTAGTAGCAGCAGTAGTTGTACTAGTTGCAGCAGCAGTAGTAGTAGTAGTAGTAGTAGCAGTACTAGTAGTACTAGTAGTAGCAGCAGCAGTAGTACTAGTAGTAGTAGCAGCAGTAGTTGTACTAGTTGTAGAAGCAGTAGTAGTAGTAGTAGTAATAGTAGTACTAGTAGTAGCAGCTGCAGTAGTTGTACTAGTTGTAGAAGCAGTAGTAGTAGTAGTAGTAATAGTAGTACTAGTAGTAGTAGCAGCAGTAGTTGTACTAGTTGTAGAAGCAGTAGTAGTAGTAGTAGTTGTTGCACTAGTTGTAGAAGCAGTAGTAGTAGTAGTAGTTGTTGTACTAGTTGTAGAAGCAGTAGTAGTAGTAGTAGTAGCAGTAGCAGTACTAGTAGTACTAGTAGTTGCAGCAGCAGTAGTTGTACTAGTTGTAGAAGCAGTAGTAGTAGTAGTAGTAGTAGCAGTAGCAGTACTAGTAGTACTAGTAGTAGCAGCAGGAGTTGTACTAGTGGTAGTATTTGTATTTATTATGGATCCCCATTAGCTGCTACCACGGCAGGTAGCCTCGTCGTTAGAGCGTTGGGCCAGTAACCGGTTGCTGGATCAAATCCCTGAGCTGACAATGTTAAAATCTGTAATTCTGCACATGAACAAGGCAGTTAACCCACTGTTCCCTGGTAGGCTGTCATTGTAAATAAGTTTTTTTCTTAACTGACTTGCCTAATTAAATGCCAAAAAATACTCTTCCTGGGGTCCTGCAATATGAAGGCAGTTCTACATTTACACATTTAAACATTACAATAGTTTTCATAACAGATTTCACAACATATTAAGTGTGTGCCCTCAGGCCCCCTACCACACATCTACAACACAAAATCCATCTGTACGTATGTGTATAGTGTGTATGTTAGCGTGTCTGTGTGCATGTGTCAGTGCCTATGTTTGTGTCTCTTCACAGTCCCTGCTGTTCCATAACTTGTATTCTTATCTGTTTTTTAAAATCTGATTCTACTGCTTGTATCTGTTACCTGATGTGGAATGGAGTTCCATGTAGTCATGGCTCTATGTAGTACTGTGCACCTCCCATAGTTTGTTCTGGACTTGGGCACTGTGAATAGACCTCTTGTGGAATGTCTTTTGGGGTATGTCTGGGTGTCCGAGCTGTCTGCCAGTAGTTCAAACAGACAGCTCGGTGCATTCAACATGTCAATACCTCTCATAAATAAAAGTAGTGATGAAGTCAATCTCCTCCACTTTGAGCCAGTAGAGATTGACATGCATATCGTTAATGTTAGTTCTCTGTGTACATCCAAGGGCCAGCCGTGCTGCCCTGTTCTGAGGCAATTGCAATTTTCTTAAGTTCCTCTTTGTGTCACCTGACCACACGACTGAACAGTAGTCTAGGTGCGACAAAACTAGGGCCTGTAGGACCTGCCTTGTTGATAGTGTTGTTAAGAAGGTAGAAACTAGGGCCTGTAGGACCTGCCTCATTGACAGTGCTGTTAAGAAGGTAGAGCAGTGCTTTATCATGGACAGACTTCTCTCCATCCTAGATACTGTAGCAGTGGTAGGGGTACTGGTGGTAGTAGTAGTAGTGATGGTAGTAGTAGTTAGTAGTAGTTAGTAGTAGTAATAGTTAATAGTTAATGGTCGTTCCTCAACCTACATCAGTGCAGGCAGTCTTCGCACTATCTGACATCATGCATTCATTCCCAAACTTCTCAACGATCTCAGTGACATTGTGAAGGGAGGTGAGGTGAGTACAGAGGCCTAGTTATCATCCTGCATGCATGCAGAGTAAATCAGCCATGAGCCAGCCATGAGCCAGCCATGAGCCAGCCATGAGCCAGCCATGAGCCAGCCATGAACCAGCCATGAACCAGTCAATTTCATTGCAATAAAATAAAGGTTGTGTCAGAAACAAATGACAAAACAACATCTTGAGTGACAATAGCTGCTATCCCACCTGGTACTGCTAGTTAATGATTGTCACCACATGCCATTGACACAATGGCCGGCTCTCAAAAGGTACCCTATGTCCTACGTGGGGCCTATGGGTAGTGCACTACATAGGGAATAGGGTGCCAGTCCTGGTCTAAAGTAGTGCACTACATAGGGAATAGGGTGTCAGTCCTGGTCTAAAGTAGTGCACCACATAGGGAATAGGGTGCCAGTCTTGGTCTAAAGTAGTGCACCACATAGGGAATAGGGTGCCAGTCCTGGTCAAAAGTAGTGCACTGCATAGGGAATAGGGTGCCAATTGGGATGTAATCAGTGTATTTATTCAACCTTATATTCACGACTGAGGTTGATTAGCGCTGATAAAATAAATAAAACGGATGTTTGGTATTGCCACCTTGAATACTGATTGATACAGACGGCAGAGTGCCTGGTATCATGTAGTTAAGGTGATTGCATGATTGGACGTGTTATCTGATTGCTTGTTTGACCTCCTCTGAAGTACAGTAGTTGTCACGCTACATTGTAGGCAGTGGTAGGAGTTGATTGAATATATTGTGTAATGGTTACCCTTACAAAAAAAAAAACAGCTTGAAAACGTGTGAACAAATCACATGAAAAATGTCCCGAGTCAGAAGTGGTCAGAATTGTTCCAGAGTCAGACGTGGTTTTCAGACACGTGTGAAGTTTCACATGTACATTATTCATTCACATGATTATTATCACCTCTTCCAGCTAGGTCTGGTCTCCCATCCAGGGACTGACCAGGACCAACCCTGCTTAGCTTCAGAGGTAAACCAGCAGTGGGATGCAGGGTGCTATATTGCTGGTAGGATTGTGGAAAGACTTGTGGAAAGACTTGTGGAAAGTGGAAAACAAAGGCCAGGGTAACATAAAGGACCAGGGTAACAACCAAAGGCCAGGGTAACATATCCAAATGACCAGGGTAACATAACCAGAGGACCAGGGTAACATAACCAAAGGACCAGGGTAACATAACCAAAGGACCAGGGTAACATATCCAAAGGACCAGGGTAACATAACCAAAGGACCAGGGTAACATATCCAAAGGACCAGGGTAACATAACCAAAGGACCAGGGTAACATATCCAAAGGACCAGGGTAACATAACCAGAGGACCAGGGTAACATATCCAAAGGACCAGGGTAACATATCCAAAGGACCAGGGTAACATATCCAAAGGACCAGGGTAACATATCCAAAGGACCAGGGTAACATATCCAAAGGACCAGGGTAACATAACCAAAGGACCAGGGTAACATATCCAAAGGACCAGGGTAACATAACCAGAGGACCAGGGTAACATAACCAGAGGACCAGGGTAACATAACCAGAGGACCAGGGTAACAACCAAAGGACCAGGGTAACATAAAGGACCAGGGTAACATAAAGGACCAGGGTAACATAACCAAAGGACCAGGGTAACATAACCAAAGGACCAGGGTAACATAACCAAAGGACCAGGGTAACATAACCAAAGGACCAGGGTAACATAACCAAAGGACCAGGGTAACATAACCAAAGGACCAGGGTAACACAACCAAAGGACCAGGGTAACATAACCAAAGGACCAGGGTAACATAAAGGACCAGGGTAACATAACCAAAGGACCAGGGTAACATAACCAAAGGACCAGGGTAACATAACCAAAGGACCAGGGTAACATAACCAAAGGCCAGGGTAACATAAAGGATCAGGGTAACATAACCAAAGGACCAGGGTAACATAACCAAAGGACCAGGGTAACATAACCAATGGCCAGGGTAACATAAAGGACCAGGGTAACATAACCAAAGAGAGGGACAGTAGCGGGAAAGAGGGAGACGTTTAATTTAATTGTGTTATCATTTTAAAAAATCTGCTTTTTTTTTTCTCTTTGCAATATTTGTTTTGCTATTAATACTTTGGGGCTTATGTTTTGCTTTCACAAACTGCAATTTACATGTGAGGTGATTTTGTTTTTTCTCCTCACATGTGTAAAGGTGGTGTTAAAGCCAGACTCAGTAAGTGTAAGTTTGAATTCTGCTAGGTCAGTTTGTTTATATTAATGATTTGTTATGTTAGGGCGACAAAACAAATCAATTAAATTTGTTTGCTTCAGACATACACAACAATAATCACTGTTCTCGTGACAAGACCGCACCCTGGTACAACGCAGTCTTAGCAGTGTCTGCAAATGGCAGACAAATTCACGGAAACCCAAGATTTTAAGTGTTACTATCAACCGACGAGAAAAAAAACCTAACCGAAAACAACAACAAGATATTAGGAGGTGAAAAGTGAATATCGGTGAAGATATCGTTTTGGATCATGTCCGGAAGGGGCTCGAGATGACCGAAATTGGACAGGGAGTCAAGGCAACGGACACGAGAAGAAGAAGAAGTCATCAAGCCCTGGAAGGAGGAACAAACAGCGGGGAGTCGGAAATGGCGGCGAGTAGTGTGGACAAAATGGAGGAAATGGAGAGAAAGTTGGTGAAGCAACAGCTGTGCTGGAATGAGGACAATAGGGGTTCTACTTTGAGAACACAAACTCTTGCATCATTCACAGCAAAGAGCGAGGGAGTCCGGGGGATGACTGGAGGAGCAATGGTGGAAGTGTTGTGCAATGATCTTGGCGCTAGTACAGTTGGTGAGAATGAGTCGACGACGGTGAAGAAGAGTGGAGTAGAAAGGGCTAAAGTTGTAAATGTACAGCAGTTTATGGCTGGAGTGTAATTCACAAGCAAGGATGTTTTTTGGGGTGACGGGAGTGGTAGGTGCATGTCACTTGAACTGAATGATAAACGGAAAGATGGCGCAAAGTCCATCAGTTTTACTGTCCTTTGATGAAGTGGTTCTCCTGACTTGTGTAAAACTTGGGTATGTGAGATATGAGGCGAGACCGTATGTACAGAAGCGCTGCAGTGTTACGATTGTAAAAGAATTGGTCACGTGACAAGTGTCTGTTGAAGGAATAAATATGTACGTTAATAGTTGAAAAGTCAGATGAAGCATGTAGTTACAGCCCAAATGTAACAGGGTGTACTAAATGAAGAGGTTCCCCCCTCCCAGGTTCCTGGGCCTGTGTAGGGATCTGAATTGTACAGCTTTTGTTAGAAATTCATGGTAATAGCGTGAATATGGTTAGTGATTTTTGGTTTTGCCAATTAGTATGAATTTGTTAATCCAAAAATGTTTCTGTTTTTTAAACGTATTTTGTACTACCCTGTAGGTGCCAATAAACCTCAAAGAAGAAGAAAGGTGGCGGGAGCTCCGGAGTCAACTCCATCTTAGACGAGCTGCCGAAATGGCATTGTTTCTGCTGAACGGGTATGCTTGACTGATAGATACAACCACTTTCTTCCTTGTAGCTAACGTTAGCTGATGATGTGTTCGTTCAATGACTAGATGGCAAAATAACCAAATTAAGCAAACTATTTAACAACCAAGTAGTTGTAAATGGTTGTAACCAGTATAAAGTGATGGACAGTGCTTGCGAAGAAGACCCCAAAACCCTGCAGTTACATCCCTGAGCTGCAAGCAGGTGTGGTCAGACAGAGGTTGGCATCCAACGTGGGAATGCCAAAGATCATCCCTCGTGTAGCCAGTGACCCAAGGAATCTTGGCCTTCTCCCTGAGGTTCCCCCACCACCCATCCAGGTGCTGGTTCAGGCATATGTCAGCCGAGGGCTAGGTATGAATGATAAGATTAAAAACACCTGTGTTTTTTAAAAGTAGGGTCAAACAGAATGTTTCTAGATGTATCTTTTCCTCACTCTCCCTAGGATCTGAACAGCTACAATGACCTGAAACTGTCACACCCTGATCTGTTTAACCTGTCTTTGTGATTGTCTCCACCCCTCTCCAGGTATCGCCCATCTTCCCCATTATCCCCAGTGTATTTATACCTGTGTTCTCTGTTTGCCTGTTGCCAGTTTATTTTGTTTTGTCAAGCCTACCAGTGTTTTTCCCGTGCTCCTGTCTTTCTCTAGTTCCTGTTTTCTAGTTTTCGGTTTTGACCATTCTGCCTACCCTGAGCCTGCCTGCCGTTCTGTACTTCCTCCTGCTCCTTTATGGGTGACCAATATGCACACATATAGCTAGCGATAGATATATATATAGATAATTTGTCAACCTTGTCAACCACCCTGGATTACTGACCTCTCCCTGGCCTGACCCTGAGCCTGCCTGTCGTTCTGTACCTTTCAGACTCTGCTCTGGATTACTGACCTCTGTCTGCCCTTGACCTGTCATGCCCCCCTGTTTATGTAATAAACTTTTGTTACTTCGAAACTGTCTGCATCTGGGTGTTTTCCTGATTCTTGATAGAAACCCCATGCCCACATGCGCTCGTGAGCGCACACACGCACGCATGCACGCACGCACACACACACGCACACTGAATACCAATAGGTAACAATTAGTTCCTATAGTTTATTGTAAATAACAATAACAAATTTCCACCATTATGTTATTGTACAGTCCCCTCTACTCAATTAAATAAACCTAATTTGCTAATAAATAGCATTTGTAAATGACCTCATGTTATTGATAATGTATTGTACAGTCCTATGATCTATCCACCTGTAAATAAACCTTATGAGTACCTTGTCACTCATGATTGTTGTCTTATGACTAAATAAATGTAATTAAATTCGTTGTTCAATGATTCTGTTTCATATAAAAATATATGTATTTGTTGAACAAATAAAACATTTTGCTCTATATTCAACCATTGTCCGTAACATCAGTTGTTTTTATTAAACAGTGGGTTAGAGTTAGCGAACATATACACAAATAAACAAACAAATACATGGACAGAATTCTCTTAGTCTGCCAGGAGTGAATCCTTTATACAGGCCATTAGTGTCAGGGAAGGCGTCTCTGATGTGCCATACGCAGCAGCTTGGAATAACAATTCTGTGACCCTGCCGAAGCATGCCACGCTGCCAACAGATAAACTACCGGTAGGCAGCATGCCTGTACTCCGCATGGTCTTCTCCCTGTTCCTCGCTCTCATCCAGGGCTAACAGGTCATTCCTGTAGACCCTGATGTTCCTCAGGTTTCCAGGCTCCAGGCAGGAAGTGCACATGTGCAACGTTGTACTGATGCAGGTGGTTAGCCCCCCACCACAACACTTCTCCTCAGTCAGTTGGCATTTCACGACACCTGCCACAGGTGCACCAAAAAGGGCCTTCCCCTGCACCTCCACCACCTCCCTGGTTGGTCTGGATGAGATGGACCACATCGAAAAGAGCCCCTGGTGTCCTCTCCAGCATCGTCATCAAATCACCATGTCAATCTCTCTCTCTCTGACAGCTGTTCAAGATACACCTAAAGTTAATGAGTAAAAAAAACAAGCTATACTTTCTGGTTGACATGAGTACCAGAGTTGACAATCTGGTCTAGATTTGGTTTAGACTACTCAGACATGGTGTTGTCTGAAAGCTGTGCAAATCTATCTTGATGATTATGATCAACTCTCTCCCTGTCAGCCAGGGATATTTCCCAGATTCTGCTGCTTCTACCTCTTCCCCTGTTCCCTTCCCTGGCCCTGTTTGATCCTCGTAACCTCTACATGGACCTTGTTTCTACACTGGCCCTCAGCAATCCTCCACAGACACTTGGACCTCTGCCCCTGGCTCTCCTTCTCTTTTTAGACCTATGTGTGCCATGTTCAGACAGCATATTCTCCTAAAAACAATCCTTGACGAATCAGAATCACCTTTATCCACCAAGTACGTTTACCTGTACTAGAAATTTGACCTGGTGAAATGGTTCTGCCAGCAATTGACAGAAAATATACTATATGTAAGAATAGCAAATAGTAGATGTTGATATTATTTGCTGTAAATATTTCATAGACCTAGCTATGACTGACAGCTAACATAGCTACAACTATTGATACATTCACAAGGTCATTAGATATTAGCTATATTACCTTGACATCTATGATATAGTAATGCTAGCTCTTTAGAGGTTTATGTTGTGGAAGGGAGACAAACGTGACTAATTAGTTAACACAAATACACTCAATGTTTTACTCATTCATGAAATGAAAACAAGCATTTTTGATTTACGATGAGCCTAACATTAGCTAACTGTTAGTTTGCTAGCTAGCTAGTGAGCTAACTAATTTAGGCAGTTAGCTAGCTACAGTAGCTTCCTAGTCTAGAGAACAGGCAGAACACTACAAACTGGCAGAACAGGGTCCAGATTCACTAAACACTTCATACACTAAAACTTAAGAAGCTTTTTAAGAAGTTCATAAGATAGTTCGTAAGTGCAATTCCTCAACAATATCTTAAGATGTTATGATTTTCTTATAAACTTCTCAAATATCTTCTTACAAATCTTCTTAAGATGTGTGTTGCTAGGCAACCATTTTAGCTAGCTATCTATCTAACAATGGCAATCATGTTAGCATATTTCTTACTAAGATTACAGTTCTAAAACATGTTATTGGGTTTAAAATAATCAATACTGAAACTTTCAGATGAAGTTTGTGTGTGAATTAAACATGTTCCATTGTTTTAATGAGCTTTTTTTCTCACTGATCTGAGTTTAAGACAAGGGTTAAGCCATCTTAGAATTAAGAACATTTCCATGAACATTATTTTCAAGAGTCTCATTTTTTGAGAGTCTCATTTTTTTAACTTTGTGCTTAATGAGAAAGATAAGAAATAGCGCAAGAGAATGTCCAATAACCTTTTTAACTTTCTTCTTAAGTCTATAGTTAAGGAAACAATGGCAGTTAAGAAGACATGTCTTCTTAAGGTTTTGTGAATCTGGGCCAAGGTTGGTGTAAACTAGCTATTTTCCAGAACAGAACAAAGTATACAATATAATGATTGGCTAATTACATAAAATAATTGAACATTTTATTCCAAAATGTACTCTTACCAGTATCTTGGTTATAGTCCGACTGGACTGACTGCAAGGTTAAACGGCACTATGGCAGACTGACAGTTGAGTTGTAAACATCACTCAGCACATGAGCGAGATTACATTTTGGCAACTCTCGATCATACATCATCACCTCGTCTGGCTGAGAAATTAGCTGCAAAATGTAAACAAGCCTGAAGGGGGGGAAAATGGAAAAAAGCTCCAGTATTTCCAGTGCTGTGGCGTCAAAGCACTAAATAAGTCAAATTAAGACTTAATATCTCTTATTTCAGAGATATAATCCATAATCGAAAATGTATTTGATTTATTTTGCACTTACTGAAGCTGGCTTTAACATGTGAACTCTAAATTCAACACGTGTGAACATATGGTTTCACATGTGACATTTAAGGTCAACATGTGAAACTGCAAATGTAACGTGTTTTTGTTCTTGTTGTAAAGGATAGGTTGAATATATTTACAATCCCTCTACTCCAAATGTTTGAAACTGTATTTGTTGCTGAGGCTTACACAGAGGTTTCACCAGATGAAAACAGCATTTATCCATGTTGTTAATAGTGTCACTTAGCTGTGTAAATGGTGTCACTTAGCTGTGTAAATAGTGTCACTTAAATGTGTAATTAGTGTCACGTAGCTGTGTAAATAGTGTGTCACTTAACTATTGTAGCGGTTTCAGGGATTGTGTGGTGGATGGACGGTATGTGCCTGCGAGGTTGCTCTGTTTTCTGGATGCCAGGACCACGGACAGCAATGTGAAGTATTCCCCAAAGGCAGGACCATGGACAGCTCAGGGGAAACTTCTAGAATGCAGCAGAACAGCCACACCTGTCTCCAGTTGTGATCAGAGCCAAACTGCAGACAGGTGAAACCAATCAGGGCCTCTAATTAACCACGCCCTGGGTTTTTTTCTCTTTGTCTTTTCTTTGACCCCGGCAGGGGAAGGAGTAGGAGGTTATTGGGGAAGGAGTAGGAGGTTATTGGGGAGAGAGAACGTACGGTGGAGAAGGAGGTTTATCGGAAGAAAGGAACTGATGAGTTCAGCAATGATTGAACCCCCAAAGACCAAGATTTGAGGATCTTCCACTGGTGACGAAGTGTTTACTCTGTTTGTTTAGAGTTTGGTAGAAATGGAACGCTGTCGACCTCTGATAATAAAACACTTGAACCCTTCCCTTGGACTGGTGGTGTGTGTTTATGTGTAAACCAGGCCTTACCGTGATCTTGGCACCGAAACCGCCACATTGTGTAAATAGTGTGTCACTTAGCTGTGTAGATTTTGTCCTCTGAATACACTGACAGTTATCCATCAGTTGAATGACACACAGATCCGACCCTTCTCTTAACAGGCCAGTTGACAAGGATTCATCATCCTGGTTCTATCTGCTTTTACATTTCATCCATTATTTATCTAGCCTGTGTTTTGGCACCAAAACTGTATCATAAAGTGCCTTTTTACATCAAAGGAATATGAGCACGATCCTGCCAAGTGTTCCCACTCTAAGGTATGGCAGTCCCATGCAGCAGCATGACAAGAAACCTGTTATCTTAGAAAATCAGCACCACACCAAAGGTGATCACCCTGGGATATGTAACACAGCTGTCAATGAAGGCAGGATCCCAGCAGAGGAGGAAATATACAGAGTAATGTACCGATATTAGGAGGAACCCAGGCTAAACATGACATACTTGTGAGTCATTGTATTGTGAGTGATGGAGTCATAATGCATACTGCAGCTTTCAGCCATTGTGTGGGGTATTTTTACAGGACTTTTGATCTTGTAAAATATGAGAAATTACATGGAAATTCTTAATTTTTCAAATTGAATGAAACGGTAATCTCAGTAACTACCTCACTGTACTCCTCAGTAACCACCTCACTGTACTCCTCAGTAACATCCTCACTGTACTCCTCAATTACCTCCTCACTGTACTCCTCAGTAACATCCTCACTGTACTCCTCAATTACCTCCTCACTGTACTCCTCAGTAACTACCTCCCTGTACTCCTCAGTAACATCCTCACTGTACTCCCCAATAACATCCGTCACTGTACCCCTCAATAACCTGACTGTACTCCTCAGGCACCTCATTGTACTCCTCACTGTACTCCTTAGTAACCACCTCACTGTGCTCCTCATTAACAACCTCACTGTGCTCCTCAGTAATCACCTCACTGTACTTCTCAGGCACCTCACTGTACTCCTCAGTAACACCTCACTGTACTCCTGAGTAACATTCCCACTGTATTCCTGAGTAACATCCTCACTGTACTCCTGAGTAACATCCTCACTGTACTCTTCAATAACCACCTCACTGTGCTCCTCAGTAACCTCCTCACTGTACTCCTCAGTAACCACCTCCCTGTACTCCTCAGTAACATCCTCACTGTACTCCTCAGTAACTACCTCACTGTATTCCTCAGTAACCACCTCACTGTACTCCTCAGTAACTACCTCACTGTACTCCTCAGTAACATCCTCACTGTACTTCTCAGTAACATCCTCACTCTACTCCTCAGAGGTTAGATGGCATCCTTTCTCCGGTCAGTAGAGGTTAGATGGCATCCTTTGTCCGGTCAGTAGAGGTTCGACGGCATCCTTTCTCCTGTCAGAGGTTAGATGGCATCCTTTCTCCGGTTAGTAGAGGTTAGACTGCATCCTTTCTCCGGTCAGCAGAGGTTAGATGGCATCCTTTCTCCGGTCAGTAGAGGTTAGACATTCATCCTTTCTCCGGTCAGTAGAGGTTAGACGGCATCCTTTCTCCGGTCAGTAGAGGTTAGATGGCATCCTTTCTCCGGTCAGTAGAGGTTAGATGGCATCCTTTGTCCAGTCAGTAGAGGTTAGACCTTCATCCTTTCTCCTGTCAGAGGTTAGATGGCATCCTTTCTCCGGTCAGTAGAGGTTAGACGGCATCCTTTCTCCGGTCAGTAGAGGTTAGATGGCATCCTTTCTCTGGTCAGTAGAGGTTAGATGGCATCAGGAAGTTTAACCTCTACTGACCTGAAGAAGGGTTAACTTACTGATGCCGTCTAACCTCCATTGACAGGAGGAATGGTTAATTTACTGATGCCATCTAACCTCTATTGATAGTAGAAAGGGTTAACTTACTGATACCATCTAACCTCTTGACAGGAGAATGGGTTAACTTACTAATGCTGTCTAACCTCTACTGACAGGAGAATGGGTTAACTTACTAATGCTGTCTAACCTCTACTGACAGGAGAATGGGTTAACTTACTAATGCTGTCTAACCTCTACTGACAGTAGAATGGGTTAACTTACTAATGCTGTCTAACCTCTACTGACAGGAGAATGGGTTAACTTACTAATGCTGTCAAACCTCTACTGACAGGAGAATGGGTTAACTTACTAATGCTGTCAAACCTCTACTGACAGTAGAATGGGTTAACTTACTAATGCTGTCAAACCTCTACTGACAGGAGAATGGGTTAACTTACTAATGCTGTCAAACCTCTACTGACAGGAGAATGGGTTAACTTACTGATACCATCTAACCTCTACTGACAGGAGAATGGGTTAACTTACTAATGCTGTCAAACCTCTACTGACAGGAGAATGGGTTAACTTACTAATGCTGTCAAACCTCTACTGACAGGAGAATGGGTTAACTTACTAATGCTGTCAAACCTCTACTGACAGGAGAATGGGTTAACTTACTAATGCTGTCTAACCTCTACTGACAGTAGAATGGGTTAACTTACTAATGCTGTCAAACCTCTACTGACAGGAGAATGGGTTAACTTACTAATGCTGTCAAACCTCTACTGACAGTAGAATGGGTTAACTTACTAATGCTGTCAAACCTCTACTGACAGTAGAATGGGTTAACTTACTAATGCTGTCAAACCTCTACTGACAGTAGAATGGGTTAACTTACTAATGCTGTCTAACCTCTACTGACAGTAGAATGGGTTAACTTACTAATGCTGTCAAACCTCTACTGACAGTAGAATGGGTTAACTTACTAATGCTGTCTAACCTCTACTGACAGTAGAATTGGTTAACTTACTAATGCTGTCAAACCTCTACTGACAGTAGAATGGGTTAACTTACTAATGCTGTCAAACCTCTACTGACAGTAGAATGGGTTAACTTACTAATGCTGTCAAACCTCTACTGACAGTAGAATGGGTTAACTTACTAATGCTGTCAAACCTCTACTGACAGTAGAATGGGTTAACTTACTAATGCTGTCTAACCTCTACTGACAGTAGAATGGGTTAACTTACTAATGCTGTCAAACCTCTACTGACAGTAGAATGGGTTAACTTACTAATGCTGTCAAACCTCTACTGACAGTAGAATGGGTTAACTTACTAATGCTGTCTAACCTCTACTGACAGTAGAATGGGTTAACTTACTAATGCTGTCAAACCTCTACTGACAGTAGAATGGGTTAACTTACTAATGCTGTCAAACCTCTACTGACAGTAGAATGGGTTAACTTACTAATGCTGTCAAACCTCTACTGACAGTAGAATGGGTTAACTTACTAATGCTGTCAAACCTCTACTGACAGTAGAATGGGTTAACTTACTAATGCTGTCAAACCTCTACTGACAGTAGAATGGGTTAACTTACTAATGCTGTCAAACCTCTACTGACAGTAGAATGGGTTAACTTACTAATGCTGTCTAACCTCTACTGACAGTAGAATGGGTTAACTTACTAATGCTGTCTAACCTCTACTGACAGTAGAATGGGTTAACTTACTAATGCTGTCAAACCTCTACTGACAGTAGAATGGGTTAACTTACTAATGCTGTCTAACCTCTACTGACAGTAGAATGGGTTAACTTACTAATGCTGTCAAACCTCTACTGACAGTAGAATGGGTTAACTTACTAATGCTGTCAAACCTCTACTGACAGTAGAATGGGTTAACTTACTAATGCTGTCAAACCTCTACTGACAGTAGAATGGGTTAACTTACTAATGCTGTCAAACCTCTACTGACAGTAGAATGGGTTAACTTACTAATGCTGTCAAACCTCTACTGACCTGAAGGGTTGACGGCATCAGTAAGTATAAGGACAAAAGGCAAGACCCAGATGCAGACACGGGAGAGTGGCAGATGGTTTGAGTCTTTGATATTTATTATAATCCAAAAGGGAATGGTCGTGGACAGGCAAAAGGTCAAAACCAGTTCATAGTCCAGGAGGTACAGAGTCCAGAAACAGGCAAGGGTCAAAACCGGGAGGACTAGCAAAAAGAGAAAAGCAGTAGCACAGGAAAAACATGCTGATTGACTTGACCATTCAAGACAAACTTGCACAGAGAGACAAGAGACACAGGGATAAATACACTGGGGAAAATAAGCGACACCTGGAGGGGGTGGAGACAATCACAAGGAGAGGTGAAACAGATGAGGGAGTGAAAGTTAACCCATTCTCCTGTCAATAGAGGTTAGATGGGATCAGTAAGTTAACCCATTCTCCTGTAAATAGAGGTTAGATGGCATCAGTAGGTTAACCCATTCTCCTGTCAATAGGGGTTAGATGGCATCAGTATGTTAACCCTTTGTACTGTAAATAGGGGTTAGATGGCATCAGTAAGTTAACCCATTCTCCTGTAAATAGGGGTTAGATGGCATCAGTAAGTTAACCCTTTATGCTGTCAATAGAGGTTAGATGGCATCAGTAAGTTAACCCATTCTCCTGTAAATAGAGGTTAGATGGCATCAGTAAGTTAACCCTTTCTCCTGTAAATAGAGGTTAGATGGCATCAGTAAGTTAACCCTTTCTCCTGTAAATAGGGCTTAGATGGCATCAGTAAGTTAACCCATTCTCCTGTAAATAGAGGTTAGATGGCATCAGTAAGTTAACCCTTTCTCCTGTAAATAGAGGTTAGATGGCATCAGTAAGTTAACCCTTTCTCCTGTAAATAGGGCTTAGATGGCATCAGTAGGTTAACCCATTCTACTGTAAATAGAGCTTAGATGGCATCAGTAAGTTAACCCTTTCTTCTGTAAATAGAGGTTAGATGGCATCAGTAAGTTAACCCATTCTCCTGTAAATAGAGGTTAGATGGCATCAGTAGGTTAACCCATTCTCCTGTCAATAGGGGTTAGATGGCATCAGTATGTTAACCCTTTGTACTGTAAATAGGGGTTAGATGGCATCAGTAAGTTAACCCATTCTCCTGTAAATAGGGGTTAGATGGCATCAGTAAGTTAACCCTTTATGCTGTCAATAGAGGTTAGATGGCATCAGTAAGTTAACCCATTCTCCTGTAAATAGAGGTTAGATGGCATCAGTAAGTTAACCCTTTCTCCTGTAAATAGAGGTTAGATGGCATCAGTAAGTTAACCCTTTCTCCTGTAAATAGGGCTTAGATGGCATCAGTAAGTTAACCCATTCTCCTGTAAATAGAGGTTAGATGGCATCAGTAAGTTAACCCTTTCTCCTGTAAATAGAGGTTAGATGGCATCAGTAAGTTAACCCTTTCTCCTGTAAATAGGGCTTAGATGGCATCAGTAGGTTAACCCATTCTACTGTAAATAGAGCTTAGATGGCATCAGTAAGTTAACCCTTTCTTCTGTAAATAGAGGTTAGATGGCATCAGTAAGTTAACCCATTCTCCTGTAAATAGAGGTTAGATGGCATCAGTAAGTTAACCCTTTCTCCTGTAAATAGAGGTTAGATGGCATCAGTAAGTTAACCCTTTCTACTGTCAATAGAGGTTAGATGGCATCAGTAAGTTAACCCTTTCTACTGTCAATATAGGTTAGATGGCATCAGTAAGTTAACCCTTTCTTAGGTCAATGGAGGTTAGATGGCATCAGTAAGTTAACCCTTTCTTAGGTCAATAGAGGTTAGATGGCATCAGTAAGTTAACCCTTTCTTAGGTCAATGGAGGTTAGATGGCATCAGTAAGTTAACCCTTTCTTAGGTCAATGGAGGTTAGATGGCATCAGTAAGTTAACCCTTTCTACTGTAAATAGAGGTTAGATGGCATCAGTAAGTTAACCCTTTCTTAGGTCAATAGAGGTTAGATGGCATCAGTAAGTTAACCCTTTCTACTGTCAATAGAGGTTAGATGGCATCAGTAAGTTAACCCTTTCTACTGTCAATATAGGTTAGATGGCATCAGTAAGTTAACCCTTTCTACTGTCAATATAGGTTAGATGGCATCAGTAAGTTAACCCTTTCTTAGGTCAATGGAGGTTAGATGGCATCAGTAAGTTAACCCTTTCTTAGGTCAATGGAGGTTAGATGGCATCAGTAAGTTAACCCTTTCTTAGGCCAATAGAGGTTAGATGGCATCAGTAAGTTAACCCTTTCTACTGTCAATAGAGGTTAGATGGCATCAGTAAGTTAGCCCTTTCTCCTGTAAATAGAGGTTAGATGGCATCAGTAAGTTAACCCTTTCTTAGGTCAATGGAGGTTAGATGGCATCAGTAAGTTAACCCTTTCTTAGATCAATGGAGGTTAGATGGCATCAGTAAGTTAACCCTTTCTACTGTAAATAGAGGTTAGATGGCATCAGTAAGTTAACCCTTTCTACTGTAAATAGAGGTTAGATGGCATCAGTAAGTTAACCCTTTCTTAGGTCAATGGAGGTTAGATGGCATTTGATTGTCCTTCACCTCCCTTCACTTATCTGTGAAACGTCTGATCTGGAAAAAATATATTTCTAAATATTGTCTCTTCCCCCCCGTTAGCTTTCACTCTCCCTCCTTCCCAAATAATCTCTCTTGGATGTGATTATTCAAGGGGATAATTAAATGTAAACTGCCCAGTGTAATTTGTCATGTCATGTGAAGGACCCAAGGCGTTCTCGCTGCCAGCAGATGCTACTCAGCAGTTCTCCTGCGGATCAGAATCCTTCACATAGGTCAAACACACACACAAACACACACACACACGTTTTCCTTTGACGACCGTGGTACATAAACACCAGATGGCTAAAGTTGGAGGTGTATTTCCTTTCACCTCTGAGACTTGATGGCTACATTTCATCTACGACTGGACATTATGTCATGCTCAAGAGCTTCACATGGAGCGCTTCATCTAGATCACGTCAAACTCAAGGCCTGCGGGCCAGATCCAGTCTACATTGGAATGACTGAAGCCAAACTATGACTAAAGCCAAACCAAAACTCTTTCCAAACATTAGACCTACATTTGGGATGGCAGGTAGCTTAATGGTTAGAGTGCTGGACTTGTAACTTAAAGTTTGCAAGATTGAATCCCAGAGCTGACAAGGTAAAAATCTGTTGTTCTGCCCCTGAACAAGACAGTTAACCCACTGTTCCTAAGCTGTCATTGAAAACAAGAATGTGTCCTTAACTAACTTGCCTAGTTTTTTAAATGTTTTATTTCACCTTTATTTAACCAGGTAAGCTAGTTGAGAACAAGTTCTCAATTACAACTGCAACCTGGCCAAAGCAGCAAACAACAACACAGATTTACATGGAATAAACAAGCGTACAATCAATAACACAATAGAAAAAAATAAAGTCTGTATACAGTGTGTGCAAATGGAGTAAGGAGGTAAGGCAATAAATAGGCCATAGTAGCAAAGTAATTACAATTTAGCAGATTAACACTGGAGTGATAGATGAGCAGATGATGGTGTGTAAGTAGTGATATTGGTGTGCAAAAGAGCAGCAAATTAAATTAAAACAATATGGGGATGAGGTAAGTAGATTGGGTGGGCTATTTACAGATGGCCTACGTACAGCTGCAGTGATCGGTTAGCTGCTCAGACAGCTGATGTTTAAAGTTAGTGAGGGAAATGTAAGTCTCCAGCTTCAGCGATTTTTGCAATTAGTTCCAGTCACTGGCAGCAGAGAACTGGAAGGAAAGGCGGCCAAAGTAGGTGTTGGCAGAGCTTTATCTAGCATAGACTTATAGATGACCTGGAGCCAGTGGGTCTGGCGACGAATATGTAGCGAGGTCCAGCCGACTAGAGCATACAGGTCGCAATGGTGGTGGTATAAGGTGATTTGGTAACAAAACGGATGGCACTGTGATAGACTGCATCCAGTTTGATGAGTAGAGTATTGGAAGCTATTTTGTAGATGACATCGCCAAAGTCGAGGATCGGTAGGATAGTCAGTTTTACGAGGGTAAGTTTGGCGGCGTGAGTGAAGGAGGCTTTGTTGTGAAATAGAAAGCCGATTCTAGATTTGATTTTGGATTGGAGATGTTTGATATGGGTCTGGAAGGAGAGTTTACAGTCTAGCCAGACACCTAGGTATTTGTAGTTGTCCACGTATTCTAGATCAGAACCGTCCAGAGTAGTGATGCTAGTCGGGCGGGTGCGGGCAGCGAACGGTTGAAAAGCATGCATTTGGTTTTGCTAGCGTTTAAGAGCAGTTGGAGGCCACGGAAGGAATGTTGCATGGCATTGAAGCTCATTTGGAGGTTAGTTAACACAGTGTCCAAAGAAGGGCCAGATGTATACAGAATGGTGTCGTCTGAGTAGAGGTGGGTCAGGGAATCACCCGCAGCAAGAGCGACATTGTTGATATATACAGAGAAAAGAGTCAGCCCGATTATTGTACACCATGTTTATAGCCAAGTTATCATTACTCAGTACTGGTACCCCATGTATATAACCAAGTTATCATTACTCAGTACTGGTAGCCCTTGTATATAACCAAGTTATCATTACCCAGTACTGGTAGCCCTTGTATATAAACAAGTTATCATTACCCAGTACTGGTAGCCCTTGTATATAACCAAGTTATCATTACCCAGTACTGGTAGCCCTTGTATATAACCAAGTTATCATGACTCAGTACTGTTACCCCTTGTATATAACCAAGTTATCATTACTCAGTACTGGTACCCCTTGTATATAACCAAGTTATCATTACTCAGTACTGGTACCTCTTGTATATAACCAAGTTATCATTACTCAGTACTGTTACCCCTTGTATATAACCAAGTTATCATTACTCAGTACTGGTACCCCTTGTATATAACCAAGTTATCATTACTCAGTACTGGTACCTCTTGTATATAACCAAGTTATCATTACTCAGTACTGGTGCCCCATGTTTATAGACAAGTTATCATTACTCAGTACTGTAAATAAACAAGTTATTGTTACTCATCGTGGATTTATTCCTTGTGTTATTATTTTTCTATTATTTTTCGTATTTTGTCTCTGTATTGTTGGGAAGGACCTCTAAGTAAGTATTTCCCTGTTAGCCTACACATGTTGTTTACCAAGCATGTGACAAATAACAATTGACTTGATTTTGATTCCCTGAAAGCTGGATAGTCAGGGTGCATAGAACATTCCCAACCCGATGGATAGAGGACATCATTTTGATCATTTTAACAGCGAGGAAATATAACACATTTTCAGTTCGGCCTTCTAGACCTCGTTAAGGACCGAATGCGGCCCGTGAGCAAAATGAGTTTGACGCCCCTTATCTAGATGGTCAAAATGGATTGATCAAGTTCGGGTGCTGTTGTCAACCATTGTCATGTCTTGGTGGCTTTCGCTTATTGTTTACAGTGTCTGTGTAGAGCAACAGGTGTACTTTCTTTAAATGTTTTTTTTTCTCTCTGAATGCACAGACCTGATAATGTGCTTAGGTAATGTTCATGAGATTATGATTTTTTTAAAATCTTTCACTCTGTTATCGTGACATCTTTCATACGGCTCTTTTATCCCATCTTGTGATCTGTAAACTTTGATTTGATCTGTTTCTTTGCCGTCTGTTTGCTGGTACATTTGATGTGCCAAGTTAGATAACGCATTCCCAGAATTAAATTGAAGAGAAATCATGTCTCTCTCTGTTTCCAAGAGGTCTATTCTCTATTGTATACCAAGCCTGCCTTTAAACCCTGTGGAAAGCATGTACTGTTACACTCAAAGATTCCACCTGCAGTACAGGAGATTCAAGATGGCCAAACTATGTTAAATGTGCAGTAATTGGAACGGGTACCTTTGTGATGTCATAATAGAAACATGTTTAATTTGACTAACAATACATTTTCTTGGAAGTTTGATTTTTTTTTCTTAGACTCTTCCCCTGTATTCGCTAAGATGCACTTTCTTGCATAGCTCAGAGTATAAGTCTCCAGTATTTCCAGTGCCATTGCATTCTTTGTCTTAGACACACTACATACCAAATCCCCATGGTAGGCAAGTGGCTCATAAGTTAAACACAACTTCAGAATGAAAATAACTCCCTACAGATTGGCCCTCTGTAGAATATACCCTTGATTCTTCCACCCACTGCCACTACATGATATTAATCAGTTAAGGTCTTATCTGCCAGCTAACCTGAAGTTCACCTGCTTTGGGTTTTAAAAGGGTTCACATGCAGATAATTGTATCTCTCTTTTCAACCGTGCTTAGATTACATTCTCTTTCAATTATTAAGGGCCTCTGAGATTGTCACAAGGGACTCATAGAAAGAACAGCATGGTACAATGTATTATGACACATTAGTCAAAGAAGGGGCAATAAATGGAGGAAGTCATTGATATGCATTTCTAGAAAGTACTTTATCTTCTACTCTTGTGTCTAATGCAGACGTATTGATGAATGAGAAGAGCATAATAATAATTATACAAATGAATATACAAAGTATGTTCATTATTATATTACTACTACTAATTATTGCACTAAATAATATATTCATTATTTGTATTATTAATTATACTAATTATTTAAAGTATTAGTATGTGAAAAGCAGCTAGATGACAAGCTTACAATTGTATTACTATTAACTAATAATGAACCATTTCTAAACTACTCAGAAACCCTTTATAAATCCTTAATAAATTATATCTTTATTGTTGTAGTTGTCTAGTTTCATGCTCCTCTCTCTTAACACTAAGACTCATTCATCTCCAACAAAGTGACATAGATTGTTACATTTCCCTAGTTTGGTCCCATGTGTTACATCAGTTCACTAACAGGTTGTGTTACTGTAAAACGCTTCACTAACAGGTTGTATTACTGTAAAACGCTTCACTAACAGGTTGTATTACTGTAAAACGCTTCACTAACAGGTTGTATTACTGTGAAATGCTTCACTAACAGGAATTATTACTGTACAACGCTTCACTAACAGGTTGTATTACTGTAAAACGCTTCACTAACAGGTTGTGTTACTGTAAAACGCTTCCCTAACAGGTTGTATTACTGTAAAATGCTTCACTAACAGGTTGTATTACTGTAAAACACTTCACGAACAGGTTGTGTTACTATAAAACGCTTCACTAACAGGTT